>NW_006263420.1:459933-463203 GCF_000469605.1 Apis dorsata
TCGATTTTCGTCGACGAAAAAGCGTGGAAACGTTATTATACGATGGTATTTCGGGAACGGTCGAGATAATACAATTTCGCATCAGTATACCGGCCCATTTAATGTTTCATCAATTAAAACGACGTTACAATGGGGCAAATTGTAAAACATGGGCCGGGTTATTATCCGGAATAGTCGGGATGGGCGGTCGCCATTCCTGCGATAATCATCCCCCGTGTCCGGCTTTATTTATAACTTCATTAAAATTCAAGCGGTAATCGGACGATACATACGAGGTTGACCTCGTAATCTAATACGAGCTGACCGTGTCCACCTTGAATCTTTAATGGAAAGACAAGGGAAGGTGGAGCAACGACAGGTGGAACGTGCACCGTTTGCGAATATTCCTCGTGAATTTTTACGATCTTGATCCTTTTCAGGGATCCTCATTCGGATATCCTCCTTCCCCGGCTCCATTCTCGCGTAATAGGGGACATCAACATGGGTGTTGGCGAACGTCCTTTAAATATTTTCCTTAGCTGAGATGAAGAAAGATTAAGATAATCCCAGGCGAGTCGGTGTCTCATTAGCGAGATGTTGCGAGTGCAGCGACATTTAAAATCGTGAAAATCGCGGTATTCCCTAGGGAGAAGGGAATGGGAGAAGCGTTACTCTAAACATAAACTTTTAAAGCGGTCGTAATCTCGATTATCACTGCGTTCGCGAAATAATCTTCCCGAATGACCGCATCGCGCGAAACTGCGATGACTTTCTGCGAAGAACAGCCGAGCCGAGATTTTTATCTTTCCGCCATTTGCGAACGATCTTTGCGAATATAAAAAGAAAGAGAGACAGAGAGAGAAACGAAAGAGAAAACATCGAAGCATTTGGCAATATTTTCAAATGGCAATAATAATCGTGGTTAAGAAGCTCTTTTACTGCCCTATCGAAAAATCAAGAAAAAAAAAAGAGCATCGAGGGCAAAATAAGAAAAAGAGAAGAATGGGATACGTAACTTCCGATTAAATCTCAAAAGTCTTCGCTTAATAAATAGAGAGTATCCTCATTATCTCATGGCGGATTGTGTCCTCTTCTCGGCTCTATTCACTCGATTCGCTTCACGCTTAAAAACGTTCAACTCGATGAATGAGAGAATAAAAGGAGGAAACGTGGGAGGCGAAAAATCAGCTTTGTTTCGTTCGATTAAATAATCGCGGTGGAAAACTTGGACAGTTGATTTTGAACCTCGGAAATTTTTCAACGGATGTTCAACGAACGCGGTTGAAACAAAGGTGAGATATGCCTTTCGGTGCATACTGGATTATTAAAGAAAGATTGCTCGATTTTTTTCGCCGCTAATCCAATTATTTTCGTTGATTTATAGCGAGTTATACGCTCCATTATGGATCAAAGGGTGGACTCTTCGGGGGATGATCGCTCGTTTCCTTACGCCCGAGAAAATTGAAACGAAGTAACTAAAGCACTCGTCAGAGACTCCTCCTCAATGGTTTGTTTGCATACGTCTTCTGGTAGGAAGGATAGGAAGGTTTCATTAAGTATAACACTGCGATGTTCATTTAAAACGAGAAAGAATACACATAAGAATTTTGAAAGTAAGGAAAGAGAGAATTTTATCGAGAGATTAAACGATGATAATTCGAAGAATGGGTTGACAGTCGTTTCGAAGCAAGACGAAAATTTTAATTTGGCCAAAAGAAGATCAGGGTTGTTCCGCTTTTCTTGTAGTGGCTATTAACGTATTCTTCCTTCTCTTTCTCTCTCCCGAAAAAGAAGAAGAAAAATCCTTGTCACACGCCCATTTTCTTCTCTCTCTCCCTCGCGAAAATGCGAGGGCAAGTATGCTTTTAAACGAGCTCGTTCTCCGTGACTCGTTTAATTTCATTCCCTGAAAAAACTCCACTTCCTCTCGCGGATTCTTTCGCGGGGGACTCCTTTTGCCGCGGCCCGAAATGCCCGAGGACGAGGAAAAATATTTCCCTTCAACGGGCCACTCGTTCAAACTTCGACGCCCAACCGGTAAAAAAATCGGACCAGAGATTCAGCTCAACCTTGTACACGAATAGTCGAGCTTCATTAATGTTTTCTCACCGAATTATTCACCTCTCTTTCTCTCTTTCTCTCTCTCACTTCGATTTGCCGTCGGTTATTCGGACCGCAACTCCGGATTTACGCGTAAGGCAAAAAAAAAAAAAGCGCGAATCGCACTCTGACTCCCATGAATATGTAACGAGTGTCTGCCAACCGCGATATTTTCCTCTTTTCAAAGAGAGAAAGAGACAGAGAGAGAGAGAGAGAGGAGGAGGAAATTTTATCGATGAACGATTACCAAGGTGTTGGATATCGATGGAAAGTTGCGATGTTTTAAAACCGGTCTCGATGCATTTACGATAGGGGTATTTTGGTATCGGATTAGGAAAGAGGGGATAGGAGGGAATGAAAATGGATTTGCGAAAGGAAAGTTTCATTTCGAGTTTCGTCGTGCTTCGATGAAAAAGGAAGGAAATTGCTAATGTTTTTACCCTTTCGTTGCTCTAATCCTCTCTTCTGATTAATCGGGAAGTATTTTTTCTTTTTTTTCCCCTTCTGTACTTCTCTTTCGAGTTAAGTCGGAAACGATTGATCCAAAAAGAGGATAATAAGATTCGATTCGTCTTCTCTATCTTCACGATCCACTTTCTTACGATATTGTCCTCGTTCCCGTATAAATTACCAAGATTTATTCAGCATCAAGGATGTATCTTTCGCTTTGGCGGGACGATTAAAATTTCTTTGTAGATTCGCGAGAAGGGAGGGAGTCGCTACGATTTTCAAAGGGAAATCCTCGGGAAGGAGGCGAAGGGAGGGACGCGTAGCGTCCTGCAATTTTTCTTCTTTGATACGGGAATCATCCTCGCTTCGCGCGCTTCCACGATATCCTAGAGGAAGAATGGTGGAGGGCAACGAGGAACTGGTTTAATTAAACTTATAACTATTATCCACAAAGTCTTAGCTTAGCCGTGCTATTATAGGGGCGGCAATAGAGTGACGCAAAGGGAGTAAAGAGCGGCAGGAATATAAGAACGAAACGGGTAACTTCCGGGTATCTCCTTCGACGATAATATCGGCGAAAGAATTATAATGAAAAAAAGAATGAAACCTGGGGACGATATTATTTTTCCTCGTCACGCCGTGATCTCGCCGTGATCCCCTTTTCCTCTTTTGCTTGTCTCGAGATCGAGATAGAAGGAGGCTGTGCGTTTGAATTGTAAAAAAAAAAAAAAAAAAAAAAAA
>NW_006263420.1:463431-468589 GCF_000469605.1 Apis dorsata
AATTAAATTTTTGTTCTCGTTATTAAAATTTCTGAGAAACGTTCTTAACGAGATTTCTCACGGTTGCTGGAAGTGGTTATGCGCGTTAAATATTTACGTGGTCGGTTATAAAAATAAATTATTTCGTTCTTTAACTGTGCACGCGTAATGATTCCAAAGACAAATCGTATGTATTCTATATTTCGTCATTTTCTCGGGAGAAAAATATCTAGCAGCGTAAGTAAATACAATCAAACGAGAATTTTTTCTTATAATAAATAATAATTTCAAGCAACAGGGTGTGAAACGGAGGTAAATTGTACGGAGTATGCACGAAGAGGGTATTCCCTTTGTGATCCAGATCGATGTGAATAGTCGGTGATTGGACTAATCATTATCCTTCATTAGGGGTGGCATGATCAACTCTTGTCCTAGGGATAATATGCAACGGCTGTGTGAATTATTCCAGAACAATTACAATTCCCAAGGAGGACGGGGTTTCGACCGAACTGTTATTAGCAACTTTGCTCCCTCCAGATCGGTCGGTGATCCGATATTTTCGACCAAGTACTGTACATCCCGAGTACTGTATCGTTCTCGGACAATTACACGTTCCTCGCAACGCGGCGGACAAAAACCCTGCTGAAAACTGTAAAAGTTTCAGCTTCGAGCTGGTAACTTAGCTCCGTAATAAGTATGAAAAGAAAGAATCTCGTTTTCTACTTTTCGGGGTTTGGAAAATGTTGAAAAGGTTGAAATATTAAAAATATCAAACTTCGATCGGCAAATAATCGGCAAGAGGATCAATCCAATTAATGGAATGATTACAGGATAGATAGAGGATAATTTCCCTAAATAGATTTCGAACAAGTTCAAACCGACCCCACCGGACATATTCATCCCGATATCTTCTTCGCCCAGAATCCACAAATCATTTCCAACAACAGCGGCATCCGTCATCGATGCCAGCTGCATCCTCGTTCCCACGTTCACCGCGGCGATACATCACACCTTTATCTCCCGTTGAATATCGATCAACCCGTCCGCCCTCGTGTCTCACCTTTTCTTCCATTTCCCTCCTCCTCTTCCTTTATCCGTTCCCCGACTTTATTTCCCCCAAGCGAGAGCCACGCGATGGAATCGTTTCACAGAACGGAGATCGTCGCATCGAGATCGGCCCAACAACTTCTAATAACGTTATCAAAAGTTTATTCCGAAGGCAGGGAAGGGAAGGGAGAAAGAGTTTTCCACGGCGAAACGCCGATGAAAAGGCCATTCCCTCCTCCCATTGAACGATCTGGGGGGAGGATGCACGCATACCAGATCCGGTTACACGTTTGAAAGGGAAGTAATCACTTACCCGGTGGGGAAGGGTATTTTCGCGATGGTATGCGGCGAAAAAAAAGAGCGGTCTGCGGAGAGGAGGCAAAGGAAGTTGCTACGCCTGGGTCTCTTCCGGTCTGCGGATGCCTGGAAGCCACACGGAGTTGAAGCGGAACGGGAAATCGACGATTTCTACCACGGCGATGCCAGAGGGCTGGCGAGCTTCGTCCGCCACGCGTTCCTCCAATCGTTCCTCGTGAAAACGGCCCTCTTTTCACTCCGTTCCATCCTCTCATTTTTTACTCCATGCCGATAAACATCGGATGGGACGAACGAACCCAATCACGATAGAGCTTTGATCGGTCATCGTGCGTTAACTATGACGGACTATTTCGTTAGCTGTCGACGCAAGAATGTTTGCACGAGTCCGCCAAATTTTCGTTTCGTATACATTTTATATTTTCGAAGACGTAATGTAAAAAACGACTCGAATTCTTCGAGTGATAAAATGGAATAATATTGTCGCACGCCTTGAACGCGTTGTTAAGTTCGATCGACAAACAGCATTACGAATATCGGTTCGAAATTTTTGCACATGAATTTTGCAGGGGAGTGTTGATGTTAAAAAACCTTGATAAATACGATGGTATCCCCCTCCCTTCCTCCTCTTCTCTGTATATTTTCGTACACCTCTATTTAACCCCGCGTTACGCGTGAAACGAAATCCGAATTATCCATCGCGACCACGAAAAGTGGTTACTCGATGAAATCGAAAACCTTGTATGCATCCTACGCGTGCGATTCTATTTTGAAACTCCGATTTAAATTCGCTTATAACACTATGGAACGTTCGAGAAACGGCTAAATCGAGAAGAATCTGATTAAAATCCTCGCGAACGATATCGAGGAATTTCCAGGCCCGCTTGTTTGTTACGTTCGACCGGAATTACGAGTCAGGCCGTAAACCTGTCCGTTTGAACGGGGCGTATAATTTTATACGCGCGACACGTCGTACGCGAATATAATCCTTATTTATAGTCACATCGCGCTGGCACCGTGGAAAATTTCCACGGCTCGGCCACCGAGGATTTTCTTACCACCCTTCGAATGACCTGTAATTCTCGCGAACAACGAGAGCTTTGGAGGAAAAGAGGGGGCGACGCGTGGTGGCCGGTTGGGTGGTGGCTCGTAAAGCAACGAGGGCCAGCCTTGCATGGCCCGAGCTTACGTGTCTTGTTCGCCAATAATTCAATCTTGTTTGTGCGCCGTGTCGTCCCGAGTTTGTCGACTGTTTCGAAGCCGGAAGAAATATTGATAATTACTCGCGACTGCGTGTTTCCGGTCACGTATTTCGCTCACGTATCGCGGCTTACACGCCGTATTTTCTTCCCTTCTTTTGCACTTCTTTGCACTTTGAATATTTATGGAATTTTTATGAGTTATCGGCAAATTCGCATGAATTATTTTATTGAAAATTTATAATTAATTTTTTTCACGGGAGGAGGTGGATCGGAATTTTATTTATTTTTTTTTTTTTATTTTTTTATTTTTTATTTTTTTTTTTCCAAACTCGATGGAATATTATTAATAAATGGGAGACGGTATCATCGTATTCGTGCACAATTATCGATTTATTACTATCTGTCTTTGACGAAGCATTATACCGATCATTAATTACCTCAAATACGATCGGCCGCGCGCTATTAATATGTTCATCTGTCAATCATTTTAATCAGCTTCCCTCTATTAATTTTCATGTAAATCGAAGCGAATTGTTCCAAGTTGTATATAGAGAAAATTAATTATAACGAGCTTTTTTCTTTTTCTCCATGTAAATTATACAAACTGTACGCGTAAGAGATGATAAAACGTTATGAATTTTAATGGATAATTACAGTTATTAAAACACTTGATGATTATATTCACCGCCGATAAAACGAAATGGTCGTAATTATAACTTGAAACAATTACCGATATTATTTATACCGATATTCTATATCCGTAATTTATTCCTTGAACTTGCATAATAATTTAGAACGATAATAATAAAAAATGATCGTCGTTAACGCAAGAGAATCTCGTCGGTTGTAAATTCGGCAAGCGTTATGTTGCATACCGGTCGTAAAACAAATTGTTATCGCGGTAGAATTTCGATCGATCGTGCATCATCGCTAGGATATTTCGTTATTTGTATCGTTCGATACCGGTCGACTGATGAATGGCGTTCGACTTGAGGCAGTAGAATGGCCCATTCATAGTCAGCCACGCGGAATGCAGCCTCGCTCGGCTCAAGGAATCGGTTTTCTCGTATTTGCGGTCCGCGGTGGTTACCTTCTATTTATCTCGAATCGCGATTTTAAATATCTCAAAAGCGTTGCGATTAATTATTCGAAACACTCCAATTATTGAACGGATCAAAGGATGATTTAAAAAGGGAGGGAGGGAGGAAGAGATCGTCACGAGAGTTTGAAACGATGATAAATGATCGTATTACTTTTCATTCGTATCTCGAATTTATCTTCTCTAACTATCTTTGATGATTATATCGGCCGGAATTCAGAGGGTTATAAATAAATAAGTGGCGTGGGATGAAAAGAAAATAAGAAAGTATATAATCATTCTTGCGCAAAGAGAAAATTCTTTAATCGATCAAACGTATCCACGATAAAAAAGATAAGATAAGAGAGAGAGAGAGAGAGGATGACGATTCGAAATTGATTTCCTTGGAGGCACCATTTTTAGACCAGACGCGTATGAATATCGAGAATGCTCGATACGTGAAAAGGGAAGCTCGCCAAATACCGAGTTCATGTTCGATCGTTGCAACATATTTCGCAAATATAGGGAAAAAAAAAAAAAAAAAAAAAGAAAAATAAATTCATCCAACGAATACTCAATACATTTTCCATTTATACTTTTTCCTCGTGACATGTAACAAATAACACGAAAATAAATTCCGTTTTACCTCCTTTAACAACCTTACCGTTCTCACCTCACCGCCTTCTTCGAAACACTCCAATTCAAACTTAACCCGAATTTCCGTCCTTTAATTGCACGCTCCTTTGCACCCGTTTTCTATTAAATTTTAATGAAACATATATACACACACCTTTCTCCTCCCACGCGCGAACTCTCTCATTCAGAAGAGAGAGAGAGAGAGAGAGAGAAAGGCAGCAGAAACTTTAAATAATTGCACGCCGGAAGGAAATTCTTTCGTTACGATCACTTGAATCAACCGTGCATACACGCAACACATACAGCGTGTATACGTATACGGAGAAACGATTTGGAGAAGTGAGAGAGAGGAGAGAGGCCAGTCAACGAAATATCCAGTCCCTTCCCCTCCAGTCGCATTCACCGCGTCACATTCACCACGGAATTCGTAGAAACGTGACGCGCAGCGTGTGTATGTGTATGTGTGTGTGTATACGTGTGTACACATCGATGCGGTAAATGCAGTCGCCGCACAGACAGCTCTTATGAAACCCATCCGTTCCCCTATCTAAATATTTGGGCATTTTCATAAGGGTGAATTTCCTTTCCCTGTAAGCCTGCCCCCCTCTTCCCCCCTCCCCCGTGACAAACGACGCCCGCTTCTTCCGACCCGCGGGCTACTTGCACTGCGACTTCCGCTCGTGAAGAACGTACGTCGTCGTAACGTGACGTATCGCCTGTCTATAAAGTGCAGACGCGCGCGAACACCCGTGCGTTTCCGGCTCGGCCAGTGGCGATATATTACGCGCTCCTGTATGTTTACAGGAGGGGAAGGAAGGGAGGAGGAAGGGAGGGTGGTCGAAGAGTGGCGGGCGAATTATTCGAATTGGATGGATGGAAACGAAGGTCGGTGATGGGGGGG
>NW_006263420.1:468928-485466 GCF_000469605.1 Apis dorsata
TTCCGCGCGAAACACGCGTAACACGCGGGGTGAGTCACGATTATTGCGGAAATATTTTCGCGCCGCGTGCGCGCAAAGGGTAGATTTTTTCCCCCGTCGAGGTTCGTCCATCTTTTTAAAGGGATCGTGGGGGAGGGTGCAGGGAATAGCTTTGTCTCGACACCGGTAGAAATTTAATTTGCGCGCGAGCATGTTCTATCCCTTTCCCCCTCCCCCCTTACTCCCTCGTTTCCCTTTTGTTTTCCATGAAATTCGTAGCGTTCGATGTTTTTTTTTTTTTTATTTTGTCGAAAGCGAAAATTTGTTGTAGATTTTTTTTTTTGCTTTTGTTTTTGTTTTTATCGTTACAAGGGGCTCTTCCGTTTTCGGGGAATTGCAATTTGGGGAAAGCGAGGAGATTCAATCAAAAGGGGAATGTTTTTTTTTTTTGCCTCGTGGAGATAAGTTAGATTAATTTTGTGGAGAAGTCGAAAGAAAAAGGCGTGGATTTATATTTTCGATCACTCACCGATCTTAATTGTACGCAATGCACCGCAACTGCGAGGAACGATTATGAATAAATTCAGGACGACGACGACAGATGCGAACAGCCTCACGTCCATTTTAAGAGCCATAGCGTAACCTGAAAAAAAAAAAGAAATGTATCTTCTTAGAAAACGTCGTGGTTCGGGATATCGATGCGCTTGTATGATATAATTTCTTCCTAAACTCAACATCGTAATTCTTGCCCTCCAATGAAAATTCCAATGAAATAGCTTTCTCCAGTTAGCTCAAGAATTTAAACTTTACTTCTCTCGAGATACTTTCCTCGTCTCCTCCACTTTTTTCCCTCCTATTATCCAAAGTTCATCAGCGAATTACTTCCGGCTCCATCACGTCTATTTCTAATTCACCCCATTATATCGAATGAATCGCGGAATATCTCGCGATTGGTAATCGTAAATCGTGAAGACGAGCAACCTGAAAACGCGACAGAGATGCGCCGTGGCGAAACAACGACTACTCGGAACCGGGGTCGAGTTGAATCGCACGATATGGCGTTCAGAAGAACGTTTCACAATGAAGAATGTTTCTAATAGTTTTAATACCTATATATTGTTTAACGACGCGATCGCGTGACAAGTTTTCTCGTGGGCCGACTCTCTTAAAAATAACCGGTTGCATCAGTACTCTCTCGGTTTGATCCGATCGTTCACCGAGCTTTGTGCTACGTGTTCGCAGCCGGAAATACGTTCCGTCCGAATGGATTCGAGTGGAACAGAGGCGATTCATATTTCGTAATGGCAGTCGACGGGAAACTGGTTTAAATTAAGTTTTAACGCGATTTTTAATCAATTTTGAATTTCGCGATCAAGGAATTGGCGAGAGAAGTGGAAGTGGATTCAGCTCGGAAATGGCAGTGTTTTTCGAACGAAAGTAATCGAATGAAATTAAAATTGGAATATAGATTTTTGATTCTAAGATTTAAAATTTATCCAAAAATTTTATTTGAATTCTCTGTCGTGTTAAAATTGTATTTGCGATCGGGAAATTGTACCGTGCATATTCGGTCAGAAATGAATTTTAACAAAAGTTCACTTTCAAATAATTCTCCTATTTTTATTCGTGTCTAATGATCCGAGATTGGATTTTTCTTTAAAGGAACGATTCGAAATTGGATCGCATACTTTAATGTTTAATATCGGCGAGTACAAAATATCGATATCGATCAAAAAAGAATTTAAGAATTGATAAATTTATATTCGAGATCGTAAAAGAAGAAGAAGAGTTATCGTTAAAGTCATGAATTTTTCTGAAATTTTAATAGACGTTTTAATAGATTGCAAGTAGTTTTCAACAAGTTTTCTCATACGTCGAAAGTTCACTTAACACATTTATCCCACGTTTCAAATGGAATCGAAGATTTTACGTGCTCTTATTTTTGTCCATAACACGAGTAATAAAGTGAAAAGCAATTGATAGTAATCTTTTAAGTTTCGCTCGACGACTGATCTTTATATCCTCGCTTTTACAACGATAATAGATGACAAATAATTCGACGGTAAACACAAGATTGGAATCAATAAAGTGAAAATCACTTTTGAACTGTCTTGTTGACACACGTATAAAATTCATTTATAAAATAAATAAAATAATAGATCTATCACGTTTTAACCCATCGAAATATCCATTTTTAAAAATTCATCATAATCAAAAAAACAGAAATCGAACGAAACGATTAAATTAAATGTTGATAGAAAGAGGAAATAAAAGATCGGAAAGAATTCCAACGGATGTTATAATTTATAATAAAGAACGAAAATTAATCGCGCGTATACGATTTTTATTCATTATATATGTTTTTGAAAATTTTAATTTTCCGTTTTATTTCCAAATTTCATAAAACTGTTATATTCTGTTCTTGACAAAATGTTTCACGACACGTGAAATAATAAAAGGACGAATAAATTTTAAGTTGATAATCGACGAATTTCAAAAAGTTTATTTTACTGGAAAATGTTGGCTATTTTCCATATCGACGAATTGATTCGAGTTTAGAGAGAAAAAAAAATCAAGACGAAGAAAGACTTATAAACGTTCTCGATTTTTATTAGAAACATTCTTCGTCGAAAAATCTGTATCAACGTTCGGTTAAAATCGATGTTTCACTGTAATGATCCGATTTAAAAAAATTCATTCAATTGACACTTTTATTTCCCCCTCGAATATTTTTCCTGTATCGTTGCAACGCCACCGATTATATTTAAGTATTAAGTCGATACATTCTCTTCATCTTTATCGCAATTATCATCACTGATATTCCTTAATAGTTGTTCTCAACGATGAAAGTTCTCGTTCGTCGAAGCATGCGAATTGGGCTGGTATTCGTAGATAAACGAGAGGGAAGCCGAATCACTGATTCTGTGAAATTTTGGGGGTGGATATGTACGGATTGTTGGATTATATAAATGTAGTACTGGAAGACGAGAGATTGGAGAATCGAATTATCTGATCGAAGTATATAGTTCTCCAAGTATAATTGAACTAATATTATTGTTTTAATTAATAGTGAAATTTCACGAAATATTAATTCTCTTTGCTGATGATGATATATATATATATATTTACAAATTCTACATCGCTTAAAATTATCGTTTAAAATTTATGACATATGTGTCTGTTATTCTTAATGTTAATTCATTATTATTATTAGTTAGTGAATTTAAAAGTGCCAAAGATAAGATTGTAATTAATGCAGCGAATAAAATTGGATGAAAGTTTTAGGATTAAGCAATAAATTCTAAAAGAATTTCACAATAAATGTATATTGCACAATATATTGTTGGATTATTTTGCTCTCTCGTTTCTATCAAACATTTTTTACGATACTTTGAGATATGATTGTTAAATAAGAAAACAAGTTTTCAACGATTCCTTCCTTCTTCTGAAACAGCTCTTTTTATCTAATTAATTATTATATTTTTTAACGGTAATTCAGAAAGAAACTGAAATTATATATACGCAATTATTTCAATTCTTTCTTTTCAATTTCCCTCGTATCATTCGTACGTACATTTTTCAAGTTGTGAGATAATAATTCGTATATCGAACGGACAAGCGTGAATTCTTTTTCACGAGAAATAAATTAATGTTATTCATATTCAACCGTCTAACGATCGTATAATCATAATTCCACGGTTTCGAATAATTATTCGCGAAATTTCTCAGCGCCCTTTGTCGTCGTTCCTCGAATTTTATATCAAATGCGATTTGGACGATGGAAAATTCGTATCCTCGTAAAATTAACATTCGTTTCCCTATTTTCTTATTTCTTTCATTACAAAAAGCGCCATTGCCGATGTGTCTTGTGATAAAAAAAAAAAAAAAAAAGAAAAGAAAACTGGAATCGAGCGTTACACCTCGGAAAATGAAAATGAATTGAACCGTATCAAGAAATAGATTTGATGGTTCCCGGTTATTTCGTTGATTTCATCGTTCCATCTCTCTTAATTGCTCGTTTCCTTTTATCTCGAATTTTAGCTGAATGAAATTGAAGTTTTTTTCGGAGCATTTATACGGAAAAACTTCTCTCGTTTCTTTCTCCAATTACCAGCCCTCGTTCCGAAACTTGAAATTGGCAGTCGACCATTGTGTGTACGTTGTGTGTACTTCTCACGCATTCTTCGTATTTCGACGTATTCGAGAGATCGAAGTTAATTGCAGTGTTACTCGTAGAAATGTTTGTTCTTCGTTAAAAATCGAAATTCTCGCCTGATAACCTCTTGCTTTTCTTCTCTGTGATTATGGCTTACCGTAGAAAGTGTGTATTGTCAATTTTCTTTCTTTTTTTTTTTTTTTTTTTTTTTTTTTTTTTTTGAGAAAAATCGATGTAAGAACGTGTTATCATTGTACGAATATATTTTTTCGAAAAATTGAATTTCTTGTAATAGTTTTGATCGTGTAAATGCAATTTGATGTAAAACGATGCAAAACAACGTATTTTGCGAATGCAGCAAAAAAAAAGAAAAAAAAGAAAATGGAGAAAAGTTTCACAGGAGTTGTAACGACTTAAAAATTTCCGATCGAAACTTTTGATAAATTGTTCGTTTTAATAGTTCAAAGATACGATTATACATGGCGACACTTCTCCGATGTACAATTTCCAGGTAATATCTTTTTTGTATTTGCCCAGAAAAAAAAACTTTTTTTAAATAACAACTACATTGAATAATAAATTCGATAAATTGAATTTAATATATTTTGAGATTAACCAGTTGAATAAAATTTGTAGCTATAAATATTAAATGGATGGTCGCAAAAAAATGTAGTTGTCATTTCGTGAAAATAAATCTCGAACATTGTCACGAACATTGGAGAACAAACCGACGTGCTAATATAATGGAGATAATACCGGTATTGCAGACATTGTGGATAAGTAGAAGACGATAAAATATATGAATTGGGGTGGAAGAGAGTGTATTATTATCGTGGCACAAGTCTCGTGAAAATTATTGTATTTCACAAGCTTGCTGCGCTTGCATTTTACCAAGTTAAATAAATTAGTTACAAAGATAAAGATATATGTATATATATATATGAATGAATTTCGCTTGTGAACAAAATTCGTAAGAACGGTTCGGCCATGTTCGTTTCCTAGAGCACGATGCCATAGCGAACGTTGTTGCGACTGATCAAAGAACTATTTTCACTCGCTCAGTTCTTTTCCCTGTATTTTACTTGTTTACGAATGACGCGATACGATGGACGCGTGAAAATTGACGTGTTCATCGTTCTCTTTGTTCTCTGCACGAATTCTTTATCTTTGGAAAAGAAGAATATGATCCTTCCAAGCATCGTTTGATCATTCATCAAAATCAGCAATTTCACGATTGAATAATACGTAATTGAAAATCGGCGTTAAATTTTTTAATCCAATCTCTGGATCTCGCTCTTTAAACGAGCAGCGAATATGCGCGCAATAGTAGATTTTTCCAATCGACGGATTAAAATCTCTCACGAGTCATTAGTATAATATCGGTTAACAGAATGGATTTATCTGTAATTAATAATCATTGAATCCGTGGGCAAAATGGAGGATAAGCGGGCCACTTCTCCGCGAATCGAAGAAAAATAAAATTTGCCGGCCATTTGAGGTACGTATCGAGGCGAGATTTACATCGGTGAGATTTAATCGATGGAATCGTTATCGAAATATTTCCGGTTCGAAGGAGCGGATACAACGATTCACAGTCGGGATCCGCAGATATTTTTATCGTTCGCGTGAAAATTCGACGCAAAATGCAACTTTCCAACACGAACACGAACACGAGCAAACGCAACATGGCCATTTTTCGTTTCACAGCCAGTTCCTAAAAACCAACCAGTCAAACCTCTAACGCGCGCCATTTTACACGGGGCGTAAACGGCTGTGAAATTTCTACCGTTTTCAATCCTTTGACACCACCATTCGCAATATTTTCCTCGTGGCGTGCTCCGAGTCAGGTCTAAAGGGTGTTAACTGACTCGTTCGCTCGCACCTTCCACCTATTTTCTCCCCCTCTCCTCTCCTCCCCTCACCGGATCGACGTTAAATCTTACGCGTCGAAAAATCCAAGTCGCCTTGTATTTTCCACGAATTAACGTGTTGCTAATTTAACGCGCCGAAATTGCGATTTTTTACATAGATTCGCATTCGAAAATGTTTGTGGAATAAGATTTAAGTCGGCGTTGACGAGATTTATTCATTATTATATATGGTTTATGCAGCTGTTCCTCTTCAATTACTTTTTAATCCAGCCCTCCATCGCCATAATTAAATATTTTTTACCCGGTTTCTTGTTTCAGGCGAAGAGAAAGTTTTCATCGAATTCGAGATCGAGGAATTAATTACACGAGTCGCGTTATTTGTCCAGAGCGGATTCTCGCGAATAAAGAAATGCTCGATGATTTTATTTTACAATACGAAGAACAGTGAGAAGACGGAAACTTTGCGTACACGGAACGTTTCGTTAATTTACTTTTCACCGACGAGAAATCACCGCTCGAAAGGAAATTACGAAAAATAAGGGAGGAAAAACGGCGAAACAAGAAAATATCCGAGCCATGGGAACACGCTGGTTAAAAACAGGTGGCTGATGCGCGCACTACCATAAAGTCGACTCCTCTTTTTTTCGTAGCGAGCGCAACGCTCGCTCGTGTTTCCAATCCGGCGTGAGATACTCGGGTTGGATTCGAAGTTCGATCGGGTCAAAAATTGGGTAAAAGGGGCGGTCATTGACTCGAGCCTCGATTCGATACCCCCTTCGTAGCGATCGAATCTAGGGGTCTAGGTTCATCGAGCAGCCTTCCCTCGATTTTCAAATATGCACGTCCCTTTCGTTGCTGTGAATATATCAAGCCTCCTCGTGGAAAAAACACGGTTCGTGGAGCTCGTAGGGAACGTAGACTCGGGTCGAGTGGAAGTCGAAAGGGCGAAGATTGCGAGGGGAGATGCGAGGTTCAGCAAGAATTCAGGTTCAGGAGGCTTCAGTTTCTTATGGTTAATCGCGGGATATGGGTGATGAATTGTGGATGAAATTGGAAATGTTAGCGACGTCAGTGAGCTCGAAAACGATGGGAGGAATGGAGGAGATTAGAAATTAGCCGATGCACAACGCACAACTAGTTTTTTTAATAATGGAGATAAAGTTGAAAATAATTGGAACGAAGATTTAGAATTTTCGCATAGGGTCTTCGCTTGAGAGAAGGAAATTTTCCGGATGAAATTTTTTTTATTGTTCGTTTGTTCGAGCTGAACGAAATTTTCCGCACAACGTGAAGTAAACTGTGATTGTAAATTCAAAGAATTGGAAAGCAAATTATTTTTTTTTTTTCTTTTTGAAGATCTATGACTTGTCAAGAAAAAAAATCCTGGATTCTTTAAAAAGTTACTTGCGATTTTCTATCATCGGTAGTTAATTTTTCACCGCAAATACGACAAATTCTTCCATCAATTCGATTCATCTTTTTCTCCCTCGTTCCTTGATCAACGGATACATTATACCTTCAAGCCCTTTCGTCGATAATTTACATTTATCTTCCCCCTAACTAATCCACCCGTTTTTTTACATCGATAATCTATAAATTTATCGATAATAGTAAGTCTAGATGCGCCACTCACGGATCGAATTAAAGCTTAATTACGGCTGAACTCGGCGGCTGAACAATTGGCGAGAACGATCAAAGTGGAATCACAGATCTATTAAGAAATAAAAGGCAAAATGTCGATGCTGTTAAGAACCAAAATGCACCGAGCGAAAATTTCCCAGCTATTGATCGACGTCCACACGATTTTGGATGATTTCTATGGAAAACCACGATCACGACGTCGCTTCGACGTCGTTTCGATTTCATAACACTTTTTTCTTCCCGAACAACAACGTTTGACAACAAAGTTACAAACGTTCGAGACCTCGAAAATATTTTTCAGTTATAAACACGAAGGAATTTTCGTCTCTACCGTCTTCTAGCCGCACTATCAACACAGGAATCTCGTCTTTTAAAACTTTTCCCCTCCCCGCGAAGCGATGATTCTTTCGAAATTACACCGATGCGCGCAGATTCTCTCCATGATAAATCTCCAACGCGACAATGATCCCGTTCCAATACGAAATTTCCGGACGTGGAAACCGTCTGCCATATTCACGGCTGCCATGTTGGACACCAGCGTTTGATACGCCGTTGAAATTGTTAAACCGATAAGAAACGCGTGTTTACACTGAACACACACCCGAGAATCCCGATTCTCCGCGAAAACGCGCCACGATTCAGCAGCAATCGCGTCCATCCGAGACCGAGGTGGAAGATCGGTGAGAGCACCACTTACCTAATTACTTGCAGCGATTCGCGCAACGAGGAACACGCGCACCCTTTCATTCTACCATCTCTCGAGTCGGCGATGAACCATCGAAATCGAAGCAGCAACAAAGGGAAAACAGCCGGGGATATCGGCACGAAGCGTGGTCCAGCGATTCTTGCCAGCAGAAGTTTCTCGAATCAGCCGAAGACACCGTGAAGAGCGTCGAAATCGATGAGAACGCGGCGCGGAGTATCGCTGTGTTCGCTAGCCCCGCCACGAACTGATTTAAATTTAGCGTGGAACCAGCCTAAATACGCGCGTCGACGTCGCCCGCCTCGAGGAACGCCTCGACACGCTCGCGATCCTCTTCGCGAGCGCGCATCGTCGTGGCCAATCGTCGCGAAAGATCGTCGCGAACATTCTTCCTTCCTCCTTTCTCCCTTTCCTCGTCTCGTTCACGTTCCGTTCGATGCTCGACGTTCGCGCCTCGTCCTCGACCGTGTCGGGGAAGGGAACGCCGAATCGGGGAAGGGAAATTGGATTAAAAAATTTCCACGCCGGCGGCGCACCAATTACGAAACTATTATCGCGGTGCCGAGTGCTTTTAGTTGTTCAACGTAAAATTACCGTGTCATTGAATTATAAATTGCGCCGGCCCAGGCTAGAGGAGAAGAGAACGAAAAGAAACCATTTCCTTCGGATTAATTGGATGGCGGATGGTGGCACGTGGCCGTCTTACGTGCGGAGGCGTATTTATTTTCGTCCAATTTCACGTTCCACGCTTTGGTTCAGTCGAGCCCTCGGCTTCGAATAGTATGGCGAGTAGTTTGAATCGTTGTTTCGATCAATCTTGAAAAATATGTTATTGACGGGTTGTCACGTTTGGGGCTCGATGGGGAATTCGTTAGTTCGATCTTGTTGTTTGAATATTTTAAATTAAATCGCACGATTGCGCGAATCGGTGCGCTCCTCGGTGTCTAAATACGTTGGAACGTGTCCAAATAGTTCATTGAAACTGCATTAACAAAGTCTCATAACGTTCATTGAAACTATTATTAGGATAGAAGTGTAGTGAATGAACTGAGCAAATTTTAGACAGTAATGGAATAATAAAAAATGCGTGAACGATGAATGGGATGTGTATTTTGATCGTGTAATTAATTTAACTTGCTAAAATGTTATACCGCGGGAGGAATATGTATGGCAATATTTTATCTTTGATGGTCGGATGAGTAACGTACCATCGCCGTTTATTGGACGTGTAAAGCGTACGAAATTGAAAGTGGAAGGGACTTGTAAAATGAAGCGCAAATGTGTTACGACGAGGCCTGAGAGGGTGGAAACGAAAATATGAAAAACTGCGATCGTATCCGAACCACACTGAAAAATGGTATAAAAACGCAATTGTGAAATAAATACGAAGAATGGCGGGAATATCAAAACGACCTAGCCACCTTATACGATTCCCAAGTATAGCATAAGCTGAGAAAAAAATTCTACATTATCTCTTGTCACATTTATGATAAACCAAATTCCCACCCTCACGTCTCAATCATCTTACATACACGATTCCCAAGTATAGCATAAGCTGAGAAAAAAATTCTACATTATCTCTTGTCATATTTATGATAAACCGAATTCCCACCCTCACGTCTCAATCACCTAACACGATTTCCAAGTATAGCATAAGCTGAGAAAAAAATTCTAGATTATCACCTCTTGTCACATTTATAATAAACCGAATTCTCACCCTCACGTCTCAATCACCTTACACGATTCCCAAGTATAGCATAAGCTGAGAAAAAAATTCTACATTATCACCTCTTGTCATATTTATGATAAACCGAATTTCCACCCTCACGTCTCAATCACCTTACATGATTCCCAAGTATAGCATAAGCTGAGAAAAAAATTCTACATTATCACCCTCTTATCACATTGTGCAATAAACCACCCTCAGATCTCAATCACGAACGTAAATAAAATTCACAAGTTTAGAATCAAAACTCGATGAAAATCGATTTCACTCCAATATCGCAGACCGATATCGCAGTATTTTTTATTCTACTGAAATTCTAAATAAAAAATTTCCTCCCATCAAAACGATTCAAAACAGATTCACTAAAGTATGGAAATTCAAAGCTGTATGTAAGGAACGTATGGTTGAATGGAACGGAGGAGAAACTCGGCAATTCTCGAAACGCGAGGAGAGTTCATCAATCCCAAAGTGGTTCGCGGTGCGGAAGCGGCATCTGGGAGTAATTAACCCTCGATTACGGGGAATTCCCGATGATAAGTTCCCTGTACATTCGGCTCCTCCTTGCGCTATTATTTATTTACGCCGACGGTTAATTGCATCTTCATTGTTTGAGGCCAGCGGACACTCCCGCTAATTGGTTAATCGCAAAAACAAACGTGTCCATACGCGGATGCCCGCGCAACCGTTTATACCGGTGCAGTCTCAAGTTAATTGCAGGCGTTGGCTATTCTATAATTACTCTCCACGGACCAAGTTGTGGTCCTCCATTAACCGTGGCGCGCGTGTCAAAGTTAACGTAACTTTGACCTTTTAATAGGGAGCCGGCTAAGCGAGGATATAATTTAATGAGGATTACGCTTTTTAAAAGAAAAAAATCGTCAGAGGAAATTCAACTTCTTCGCGTGGCCCGTGGAGAAGAGCGGAATTGCGGGCGAGGTCTCGTCTCTCTAAGTGAAAACTTTCGTAAGGGTCGGGGTAAAGGAGAGGAAACATTCTCAAAGGCGCATATACATCCCCCCCAGCGACAATGTAAATTATTTTTCCGACTATGCGCGCGTCATGGGGTTGGTTTGACGTGTTGGCAACCGACATCGCGTTACTCGCTTAATTCTCTTTGTTTATCACTCTCCAGAGACAAAGATGAAATGAAATTTCGCGAATATTTTACGATATTTATTTCACGGATTTTACGTTTAGATTTTACGTGTTCTGGTTTTCTTTCTGGAAAACGCTGTGCGCTTATAACATAACGGTTTGTTTGAAGATAAACTTTGGTAAGATCGATCTTTTTTTGTACTTTTTTCTTGTTACTTTTTGATAAAACTTAGGTATAAATTATCGTATTAACCTATCGAACTAGACTATCAAGAAAATATTAATAAAAGTACGTATAGCGCAATCGTAGATTCAAAATATTGCGTAGAAGCGTTTAATATTTATAAGTTCATTACAAGTATACAGTTTCTCTAGCCCCACTAGCTTAATCTCGCTTTATCGAAACTTATCGAATTTACGTATAATCCCCGCGTTGTCGCGCCAGTATAGTTCAATTTGCAACAACGACGCTCTTTTTCCAACACCTTGCAAGTTTCTCCCCTGAACGTAATTTTCTCGGTTGGGGTAGTTACCAGCGCTAACTTTTCGATTGTTTCATCGTGATTCACATTGGTTACCGAGGGCCGAAGGGGCGGCCCCAGGAATTGTAAAACTTGGATGGAAATTTTGAGCACACCGCCACCCCACGAAAATTAAAGCTCAATCGCACTATATCACAGGTCGGCTCAGAATTCTTGCGCCAAAGTTTTTTGCGGCAAGATTGCGCCAAGTTTTTCTCCGTGTAATTTCGTGCGTCGAGAGACAAAGAGGGGAAAGGGAAGGGAGAAAGGGTGGAGGTGGAAATGTTCGATCAAATAAGATGGAGCGAAATTGATTAATAACCAGTGATCAGAAGAATGGGATGAAATCGAATTTTCGCGCGAATATTAGATTCGATTACCAATTAATCGAACTTGATAAAAGCAACAATAGAGAATTTCGTATTTTGTTTCATGATTATGAATATATCTTATTGAGATAGATATAATTTTAATTCAATGAAGATGTTATTAATTTTGGATTGTGGAAATTGTCACGATGAATGCTGAAGAAAATTATTAAGAACGAATGGAATTTATCATCGTATTGTACACCGTATACTACGTCTTTCTTTTCATAATACCGTTTCGATATTTCTCACACATTGTTCGCGTCAAGATAATCCGTTGTTTCGAAATATACCTGGTTGGTGTCGCAGTGCTCGTTTGTCTGAAACTTTATGCGCTCTATCCTTTATCCGCCGTTGAATTTGGCGAGAAGTGGAAAACAGTTGAACTCCCAACGACAGTAAGTTGAATTTATCATAATGCATATTTAGTATTTACAACGCAAACTGCATACACCGGTTCTTCGATCCGATACGAGACGATTGAATCTTATCTTTTCCTCGAAGTTCGAGGATTCGCGTCGCTTCAAATCGAATCGTAAAATCGAGCTAACTGATTTCGCTCTAAATGAAATGAATATAATTTTAATAACGATTTCACAATTTTCCGATGTTTAGGATTAGAAGGATTGTACCTTATCTGTTCCTCGAACTTTAGGGATTCGCTTCAAATCGAATCGCAAAATCGAGCTAACTGATTTCGCTCTAAATGAAATGAATATAATTTTAATAACGATTTCACAATTTTCCGATGTTTAGGATTAGAAGGATTGTACCTTATCTGTTCCTCGAACTTTAGGGATTCGCTTCAAATCGAATCGCAAAATCGAGCTAACTGATTTCGCTCTAAATGAAATGAATATAATTTTAATAACGATTTCACAATTTTCCGATGTTTAGGATTAGAAGGATTGTACCTTATCTGTTCCTCGAACTTTAGGGATTCGCTTCAAATCGAATCGCAAAATCGAGCTAACTGATTTCGCTCTAAATGAAATGAATATAATTTTAATAACGATTTCACAATTTTCCGATGTTTAGGATTAGAAGGATTGTACCTTATCTGTTCCTCGAACTTTAGGGATTCGCTTCAAATCGAATCGTAAAATCGAGCTAACTGATTTCGCTCTAAATGAAATGAATATAATTTTAATAACGATTTCACAATTTTTCGATGTTTAGGATTAGAAGGATTGTACCTTATCTGTTCCTCGAACTTTAGAGATTCGCGTCGCTTCAAATCGAATCGAACTAGCTTATTTCGCTATAAATGAAATAAAAATGATTTTAACAACGATTTCACGATTTGTCGATGTTAGGATTAGAAAGAGGACGAGTGATGGAAATGGAAAATGAGAGAGAATATCAAGGAAAAAATATAACGAATTCATCCGATTTGATCATCGTGTGAATAACACGGGAGAGGGTATTCCAATGATAACCAGCGTTTCAAAAGCGCGTGGAGTTACAGAAACTCGGTTACTCGACCGTGTTTGTAAAAGCATTAATTCATCGGCGGATCGTACGAATAAATCTGAATGCAATTGAATCGGAACACTCTGTTTATGCATTAATAATTCACGATTAACGAATTCGTATGCCGAGCGAAAAATGAACTTTAAAATGGATAATGTTTCAGCGGATCGACCACCTTTCGCGTCATCATTGGTTAATCGAAGCTTTACAGCTTTATCGGTGAAAATTGTTTATCGCGAGATTCGTTTGATTTATGCCTCTATATTTTTATAAAAGCGAAAAAGAAAAAGAGAAAAGAGAGGAAGAAATGACTTCGAAATAATTTCGAATTACGTCCATGGAAAAAAACGGATATTGCATATTGAACGTAACGTCTTATTGATGGATAAAGTTTTTTCGTTTCATAATAGAACGGACAACCTCGTTTAACTATCCGCCTTAATAGCTGTGCCATGTGCGAACACATTTCCTATTTTTTGACTATCAATCATGGTCCAACGCTTTTCTTCCGGGTCTCGCCTGATCGACCGCCTTGTGTCGCGATCGATCAAACACGCTGAGACTTTAGATTCACTGCTTTATTTTATTCCCCAGATTAAGATAGTAACAGCAGTTAATTCCACTTCGTAAAACGGAGTTCATGAAACAAATGGGATTAAGCTTGGAACAATTTATGATTGAACGATCTGTTTTTCGCTTGAAACGAAAGCTTCCTCTAATTGCTACTATCTCGAGAGAGAGAGAGAGAGAGAGAGAGAGAGAGAGAGAGAGAGAAAGAATATTTCAAACGATTTTGAAAGAGATTGCTAAGAAAATTTTGGAATTGGAAAAATTAACAAGGAAATAGTTTTTTTTAAATAAGTTTTCTCGTTATTATATATTTTTCCAAGGAGGTCAAGATGTCTCGCCTTTTTTTCAGGTTTCTTTTTCACGATACCGCAACGATTAAAAAAGAGAGAGGGGGCAAAAAAAAAAAGAGAGAAAAAGGCAAATACGGAACTCATAGGTAGGGGCAAAGTGTTCAACACCTCGTAACAACCCTTCTCTCCTGCACGAGGCACGATTTAAAGACTTGTAAATTGCGAGCGAGGGCATAGATCGCAACAGGGTAACCACTTGAGCGGGGTAAACTTTCGAGTTTAAGATCCTCGCACTCGCCCTCGAGTTTCCTTCTGGTTAGTGGCGTTAGAAGAAGGGGAATATGAAATTCCCGTGACCAGACTTTATGGCTTCCTTCTCCTCCCTTTCGTTCCCTTTCCTCTCGCTCGCTGATTCAACAACGTTTTCCCTTCCATTTCTCCTTCCTCCACGTACATTTGTTTCTTCCTTCAGTAATCACATCCTTATCCTTCTCTTTCTCTCTTTTTTCTTTTCTTTCTTTTCTTTTTCGTGTTACCATGACGAGCCGTATCCTCCACTTTCCTCCCTCGTTACTTTAGATACATTTTACATTGTCACCCGCCCTCTTCCTTCGTCCTCCATCTCTATCAACTTTCCACTCACCCCCCTCCTCTCCCCTTTACAGTTCCATTTAATATTTATCCTTATTCCTCCCTCGATTCCCCTCTCGTGTTTTCCTCATTTTCCACACCCCCACAGCAATGAATTTCTTTCACCCGTTCCTTCATTTCCCCTTCTGTCCAGCCCCCCAGCCTTCCTCTCTCTCTCCATACACCTAAGTACGCCTCGGCCCCCTTTTCCTTTTCCGCCTTTTGTTCCTTAATAGTCGTAGCTTCTGATGTGCGCGACTTAAACGGCGGCGAGAGGCCCGGAGGTGAAAGAAAGAGGAAATTTTTCCGCTTTGCCGGGCAAAAGTTTGCCAGGACGAGGCGAGATTGACTCGCGCTTCGCGCTTTCGTGGCTTTTAATAACGAAAATCATCCCCCTCCCCTTCCCTTCTCCATTCTCGTTTCCCTCTCTCCTTTTCTTCTCTTTTTATTACATTCCTATACGCTCCTTTAACGCGCTCAATTCGAAACGCGGCGTTGTTCGAGATCTCTGTTCTTCCTCTCCCCTTCCCTCCCGCCAAGTGATGGTATATTTATAGGGAGAGGGGAAATTGGACGCGACGAGGGATCTGTGATCGTCGCCCGATCTTGGGCTCCGTCTTGACGACAACGTCTCGATGTTGGGAAAAAAATTGTTGCGCGATAATGGCGCAATTTCTCGCTGGGATCCGCAATTATTCCACGAGCTGAGGAACCGTGAAGGAGAGAGAAAAGGGGAGGGGGAACGATCCGCGCGAATTAACGAGAAATTGGACGCGAAATGCCCCGTCATTTCGACGTCGGCCCACAATTTCTTCTATCGTTTCTTCTATGATTCTATGAGGGGAGAGAGAGAAAGTCCGCGCGGATTATTATCTCCTCGCAACGAGAAAGGGAGAGGGAAGGGGGACGTTTTAAGCGGGATGGGGAAATACGTTGTGCGTCTATTATGCCGGTATCACGAGAGTTATCAAGGGACAGATTATTAACATGTTGGAATACGCGCGTTGCTATCGGGGATTATATGATCGGCGTTATTTGAGCATTTATAATCGAATCGAATATCGAGTATGTGTAGAAATCGAACGATCGATTGCCACGGAAATATCGTCGATCGTTTTTCGATGAGCGCGAAACGAAAGGTGAATCTAGAATCGGAAGGAAAAGGACGTGGAACCTGATAACGATCGACGATTTGGAATTGTCGAAAGAGATTAGGAATCGTTTCTGAATAAATTCGGAAAAATTTTTCGACAAAGCGTGCCCGTATTCGAGCATAAGTTCGGTATAAGTTTTCCTTCTTTTTTTCCTTTCGCGCGATCATCTCCCTTTCAGCGAAATAATATACGCGGTTGTATAAGTGTGATTCCACTTGAAATAGAATTTGTAAAACCGGGTCACTGTATTTAAAACACCATTTCACGCTATTCCTCGTTTAATTTTGCATATCTCGAGAGAGAGAGAGAGANGACTTTTTTAAGTCTCGTACGAAAATAAGAAATTCGGTACCGCGAACTT
>NW_006263420.1:485508-488934 GCF_000469605.1 Apis dorsata
TTGATACGAATCTGTTAACACCGTGTTGTATATAATAGAAGATTGTCGGGAACGGGGTGAAAAATGGATAAATTGGATAAATTGTCCGCGTTGGAATAATTTTATACAACGGTTTATTTTTAAAAACGATAGAATTCTGGTAAAAAGATACATCACAGATCGATTTGTATCGGGATGCAACCGGTATCTTTGTCATTCAAAATTTATGAAAGACAGCCACCCTCGTACAACCCGTGGACGGTTTGCAGTTCGTTAACGATCGGCGCAACGGGGACCGTATTATTGTATATACTGGCAACAATTACGTTGATATTTTATTGCAGGAATAATTATGTAAAGCGAACTAAACCGTGAAGCAATTAATGTACACGTTTGCAGTTGCAACAAACGTTTCTTGTACGGTGTGCGAGGTCCGTGTATCTATGTTCGTTCGGACACAAATTTATTAGTTAATTACATTGGCACTGTGTTTATCGAATTCCATTTCGTTCACTATTTGCGTGATTCATAAACGTTTAATTAAAGAGTCATAACATTGCGCTAATTTCCACCCCGTAAACGGATTTTAATGTGGAATTCGGTAACGAAAAAAAAAAAGAAACGAAAAGATAAAATTTCGATCACGATATTATACGCGTATGTTTTGTGAAAAATTTGTAATCCAAGACGTCTCTTTTTCTGCAGGTTTGCTTCATTTTGAGTTGCAAATATTGCGTTTTCGATTCATGCGATTCTAGCTAAAAATAACAAAGAAACTGACCATGTTTTATTATATTTTCCAATTCATCCGCGGGCGGCATATGCGATAAATAAAATGAAAAAAAAAAAAAAAAAGAAAGGCAAGGAAAAACGATATCGACGCCATAAAGTTTTTCTCTTGAATCCATAAAAACCTCTAACTGCGGGCATTTTCCGATACTCTGTGGTTTTTATTGGTTTTCGCATCATTGTTCCCGAGATCCAAAGATTCGATGCGTTGACTGTGAACGACTATGGTAAAAATTACGGTAAGATGGCTCGAAAGTGAATGGTGAATATAAACGCGTGGTCAATCAAATTTGCATGTAATATTCCAAATTCAACGCTCTCGTTAATTGCAAATATCCAAATAATTATATCTCATTGTCCTTCCATCATGATCTTGCAACCATCTCATGTGTATTTTATATTATCTCCACAAAATAAGATCTGCAAAATTTTTGTTTTTACTCTTAAATTATTCACTAAATGTTAATATTCATTTCCCATAGAATTGTATCTCGTTTGTTTAAAAAAAATTAAGAAATTTTTCGATCCAATAAATTTCTTTCGTTACGTTTGAACGAAACGAAACGAGATCATCGAAAATATTCATAAGAGGAATGGAAGAGAAGAAGAAGAAGAAGAAGAAATCGTTCTATTTTCCTGCTCTAAACGAACACGTGGAATTCATAAGCTTCACAATACTGATCCATAATTAGTCAGAGGACAATTCAGTTTATTTTTCTGTTCAATTGACTCGTCTCCAAAAAAAAAACTTTCTTTATCTCGAGTATTACTTCTTGATTTACCATATCGAAAAAGAAAGAGGCTTAAAGAAATTTTTTTTGAGAAGATTGAGTTTCTTTTACAGCTTCGAAAAGGGCGGTTCTTTCTTAAAAACAGAACGATTTTTCTGTGTACACAGTCGCGTATTTATACGAGCATTGATAGCGGAGAAGAAGATACAGAAAACACGCGAAACCGGCTCTCGGCCTGGTTTTTTTTTTTTTAAATTAAAACTGAGTTATTCTTCCTCGTTATGGAACTCGTCGAAGATCGTGTCCCGATATTTTCGCGGCCAATTTAAATTTCTTCGAGCCGTGCTTTAAATCCTCCGTGCAGGGATACGACAAAACGAAACGACGACGAACATGTAGATTCTTGGATAACGAGCTACGATATCATCCCCTCTCGTCGTGTAATTAGTTAAACGTGAAAGTTGAGATATTTCGACGAAATGATGAAATGTTATCGACGATACTTTCCTTTCTTTCTTTTTTTTTTCGAGCGGTTCTCGACACAATAAAAAAAAAAAAAAATATAAGAGCGAACGGGAAATTTTAATAATTCTTTATATACACGGAAGACGAATGGTCGGTTGCTTTGTTTCCGCAAAATAAATTGCAACGTTTTCACCGGTTGGTTCCTTGAATAAAGTGTTACAAGCTGAAAGATTAAAGCTGCAAGTAAATTGCATCTTTTGAAATATGTGTTTCCTCGCGGACAAGTCTCGACGATTTATCTTTAGACCTTGTACCTTTCGCTACGGTTTGTCTTTATATAAGTGTCGAATTTGAGATCGATGATCGTACAATATCGCATACTCTCCTATATATATAACCGATGCAACCGAGCAATATATATTTCATCAACGATGTTTGAATCTATTTGACGAAGATGTATCCGATTCCATTTTCACGTCTTAACACCTTTCGAATAGTTTCGAGCGTTTACCGTTTCTCTCGACAGAGAGAAACATAAAACATTTCGCGGATAATTCGATCCAAATTATTTTTTTCCAACCAAATTCACGCAAATTCGAATATCGTTGTGAACGTACAACGTAGTTTTTTTTACGATACACAACTTTCTTTATCGCAAAGAGAGGAGTTGTCCAAGTTGGATCCAAGCAAGTTGGGGCAAAGTTTGATATGCAGATTAAATTCTGAGGGAGAACCTCGTTCCATCGGTGGCGAAAAATTCCAACCGACTGCTCCCGATTCTCTCGAATCCTCGCCTTATTCGCCCGATATCGTTACATTACGTACGTTTGGGCGAGGAACGAACGAAAATTGGAGAGGAG
Organism: Apis dorsata; assembly: GCF_000469605.1. Classification (NCBI taxonomy): domain Eukaryota; kingdom Metazoa; phylum Arthropoda; class Insecta; order Hymenoptera; family Apidae; genus Apis; species Apis dorsata. Next base: position 488,333 of record NW_006263420.1, read on the forward strand.
AACGCGTTAGTGGCGCACAGTGGTAGCGCGTGATGGCAGAGTCGATACCACGGAAATTGAACGGAAAAGCGTGAGTAACGTTACCTTTCAAAGTCTAAATAGTTGTCGCTCGTTGTAAATGCCCTGTTGTTCCTTTTTACGCCGCTCCCTTTATGCCCTCTTTCCGCGCCCCTCCCCCCCTCCCCCATCCATCCATTCGGTTCGCGATTTTCTGCCCACGCGGACGGACGAGGCCATTATTTTTCCACGTTTTTAAGGCCATTGAGTGGCCCCGTGCCACTGAGTTATTGTTCGGTCGCAACTGCGATTCGGGATAAAAAAGTACAGTTCACAATCGGGGGAAGGGGGGAAAGGGGAGGGGAACGAACTCGGACAAAGTTCCTTTCGCGCGGGAATATTAATGTTGCACTCAGTTGCTAGCCCTCCGTTATATCCCTACGAGGGCGTTGTCAACCGATACGCCTTCGAGATTCCTGTGAAATCGTTGTTGGGTTGTCGTTACACGAATAGCTCGCAACCTTTCTTCGAATCGCGCGTATCGTTCTTTTTTTTTTCCTTTTTTTTTTTTTTGGAAGTTAAAAATGGTACGTTCGAAAGCGACA
>NW_006263420.1:489061-493793 GCF_000469605.1 Apis dorsata
GAAAATTTATCGCGAAATGAATTCTTTGCATGCTGTGTAAAATGGAATTATCGCCTCTCCCGCGTCTAATTAAATTTCGTCGGGAAATCAATTTAATCGGATGATAATTTTCGAATTTCTGTATTTTTGCTGATGCGATTATCGACACGAATAATATTTGATGCATAGTGTTGACTCTCGATGCTTGTTCAATGTTTTAGATTCGAATATTCTATTGACTCTACAGATATATATATATATACGTATATATACGTTTAGAGTTTGAATATTGCGTTGACTCGATGTGCATACTGTTTACTTCGATCATTATACAGCATCTCGTAAAGAGAAATACATCGAATCCCCTATATAATTTTGTCATATACACTTTAGAGAGAGAGAGAGAATCGAGGCACAGCTGAACAATCACGGAGGAGCGAAAAGTTATGCGAGACATTCAAGGGCAGAGGTTCCGCTTTAATCAACCCTCCTCTCAAAAATCTTGAATCGAGTGATGTAGCCTCGGTAATAGGAAGGAGATCCACCACGGAAGGAATTCGCCGTGTTAACGAGACTTAAAATACCTGAAAAGGGTGGAGCGCTTCAATTAATCTCGGCAAACCGTCTACTATCTAACCGTCTATTCGGGGCGGAAGAGCGGTGGCGTCCATCTTTAAAATATCCCCCGCTCGCATTCCACCGTGGATTCCGGCCTATTCCAGTCGACCGTCGACCGTCGAGGAATGCGCTACTCCACTCCGGATATACCGTGAAAACGAACCAAGCTTTGAATTGAAAGCCAATATCTTCCAAGTATCTTCTCGCCATGGGATACGAAACGTAATAATCGACGTCCAGGAAAACGAATACATCATCGTCCTTCACGCTTTGCGTACGGGCCGCCGAATTCCACCCGCCAAACTCGACACGAAATTCAACATGGCAACCATCCTTGAACCAGCCGAGAGCACGAATATTAAACCGCTTCGTCTCCCTTTAACCGTCTCGCCCATCGTGAATTCCTTCGTCGTGAAAGTAACGTACGTACGCGACGATCTCTTGACACGTAACTTTAGAGTTGCTGCGAGGGGAGGGGGGAGAAATTGTGACGCTCAGGATACCGTAGGATAGACGCAATAGATTATTCCATTCGTTTCGTAATTATTTATTAAAGGGAAACGGATTTTATCCTTATCGGAATGGAATGAAATTATTTATTATCGAATTATACGCTGGCCTCCAGATGATACATTTGTATCGTGGAGGAATGGATAGTTTCGTGGAATCTTGACAGAGTTACAGGTCCGTGATAAGAACGGAAGGCGCAATAAGTTTGCCGAAAGTGGAGCACGAAAGCGATCAAAAATACGACTTCCGTTCCGCCACGTCCCTTTCGCCAACCATGAAACACGTTCTAGGAAACCTTTGCACGGGCAAAGATAGCAAGAGTGATTTCATTACGTCACGAGAGATGAAATATTTTTTCGATGAGGCGAGAGGAAATTTTGACGAAATAAATACATTGATTGACCGTCGAAATATGATATTTCACCGTCTAGAAGAAGAATAATATCGCGAGCAAATCAAAATACTCGATCGATGTAAACGAAATTTGATTTTTCGGGAGGAGGAGGGGGAGGGGGACACCGGTGCAACGAGGAATTCCAACAGACATTATTATAGACAACGAGCAATTGTCTCAAGGGTAGTTTCCGCCTCGAGAGGTGGAGTGGAATGTAATAAAGTGCGACGTCGAAAGCAACAAACGGTTGCCGAGATTCCTCGACGATTTCAATCTCGGTGTTTTATTACGAGCATCGCGCGTATTAGCGAAAATCTGGATAATTCGTGGAATTAGCTTCGTGGAAGAGCTTCGTTATTACCGTGTTAATTAAATTTGTACACCTGCGCATCGATGACGAACGATTTATCTAATAAACGCTAGCTGATCTGAGAGGTTAATTAGCTGCGAGCCTGATCGAGACCGAATTAAATAAATTAATTCTCGAAATGAAATTGAACTTCGATTAATGCTCGATATCGATCGATTTGAAATATAATTGCAATGATAAATCTTTTCTCGACTTATTATAAAGAGCATTGGTCGAAAAATTTTTTCGCAATTAAATTATCAAATTTCCATCAATAATCGATTAAGTCGATTAAAAGTTTTTACTTTGGCGCTTGAAGAAATGAAACGTTTCGTCCGACACATCTCTTTTATTACTCATTGGTCGGTTACCTCATCGGTAAGTAGAGTGTCTCTTAATGTTCGTAGAAGTTTGAAAACAGGATATAACACGGTGTTGTAGAAACATGTTAAGAGACCCTCTTTTTAAAAGGAAAGTGTCTTTCGATGTTCGTAGGGAAATAGGAGTATTACGCGCACATTTCGCGATTGTTTACGAACTTTCCTTCCTTACCGCGGAGATTTGAATAAAAACGCCCTATTCCATTTTTCCCGCTTTATATTCCAAATCCCGTATAAAATTTCCGAGGGGCCGAAGAACTTTTCGAGGAGCAGAGGGGATCTTCGATCTTCGTCACTTCGATTAGATTAACGATAGATTTTCTCTCTCTCTTTTCTTTTTCTTTTTAATTAAAAATTTTCAGAGTAGTAGTACAAAGCGGAGGATAAATTCAAAAAGTTCTTTTTTAATAATACAAAAGAGAGTAAATCTGCTACTGTAGTAGCTCCTCCATAAAGCGATTTTAAGGATGATATTACGGTGGATGATATTATTAGTCAACGTGTTCTTTGATAAATACGATCCGAAGAGACTTGAGAAGGGACGAATCCTCTACAATCCTCTACCTTTCTTCCTTTTTTTCTTTCCGTTAGATCGAACGTATTCACAAAGATATGTAAAACGACGATAAAGTTTCACGTTATTTTTCCACTTTTTAAACCAACTTCTCATTTGATAAAAGAAATGGAAGAAAAGTTATCAGAAGGCACGAGATACATTCCGTACAATCTCGTTACGCGTCCGAGTAGTTTCGTCGAAAAAGTAGCAAGAAGATTAAACGAATTAATCATCGGCGTAAAAATGTGCAATATATGTATCTCTGTCTGCACGGATCCTTGGAAATATCAGCTTCATCCTATCGGAAATACTCCAACGATATTTCTTTTCCTTCCGTAGAAGAAATAGACGACGTAATAACCTTTCGTCGTCGATCGAAACAGATCAAAATGGATAACAGTGTTGTTTGTTTTCATTAGACCGAAATGTCGCGTCGTACGTCTCTGATTTAACGCGACGAGTGATACAGTCGCGTCGAATAAGCTGAAGCGTTAAACAGAGCCAAGTGCGGAGCGGCACGTGTACCGGGAATCGTCCGAATCGCGGTTAATTTTCGTGGCATACTCGTATATTTATCGTGCCTCTGATCCACGAATAATGGGTGCGGGTGAAAGCTGGAATCGTCGTTGCGTTTATAAACGTTGTTTTATACGCGAATGCGTTTCATCGGCGTCAGGACACTTCACAACTTGGAATCGTTTTGATGTACACGGAGGCACTGTGACAGAGGCTCGATAGAAATCGAAAAAACGAAGCAGCTATATAAAGGTAGGTCTCGAAAATATAGTTATCAGAAAGTAATAATATGTACCGTTAAAACTGTATAATATTCTCGACGTAGTGGAAATCGAAGAAAAAGAGGAGAGCAACAAGAGGGAGAGAGAGAGAGAGTTGGAAGGAACTCATTGTTCAAAGTTAAGCGTACTCTTTGAACAGAGGCTTGTCTTTTTTGTAAGAACCAGTATTATTTTTTTCTCCTTTTTACTTAACTCCCTTAAAGAAGTAACGGGGAATTTCTCAGAGATAAAGGCTACGGTCGTCTGAAGATCTCGCATTATATCGCATTATAAAGAAAAGCAAGTTGAGCTACAAAGAAATCTAGTTCGCAGTTTCTTGCTCTTTGCTCTTCAAGGCTCGCCAATTTATTGGCTTCGAAACGTTTGAGCCATAGATGGTTTGAAGGAAAGGAAGAACAATGGCCTTTGGTGTTAATAATTGTTAATAATTGTATCCTAACGAGAATTATCCGATAATTCTGATTCCAAAGAGAGCGTTTGTACCCGATCCTTTAAGAGAATCGATGCTGTGTAAATTTGTTTCGTAGCTTCTGCTTTACGCGATACGTGTACGAATCGTATTATACGCGTTTATCGATGTTTATGGTATCGTATAGATAACAATGTTGATTATGGATTGTTTATGTCGGAGAGACGACTCTAGATAACACGGAATTGATCTCAGCGAACAATCGAGAACTTACGACGAAATTGATGGAAAGCTTTCCAGTGTTGTAGCAAGATACGGCGTTGAATTGTCAAACGTGATGCGAAAAAATTCCTCGTGGAATAAAATTCGTATAGTTGTTACGTATATAATTTTATCTTGGAATTACGAATAAATGATTATATATCTTGGAACTTTCTTTCACGTTGGTAATTGCAACGTCATATAACGAAATGATTTTCGAAATTAAACGCCGGTTTCGGAAAGAAAATTACGAAAACCATCCTCGTAACTGGCGCCAATTTTAATAGCTCGGGTAAAATTTTTATCGCCATGTGAAACAGCTGGTTTGACCTCGCCCGATTGCTCGTGCAACGATTTATGAAAGTTATAAAATGTTACGCTGCCACGAAGACATGGAAAGTCTATATCCTTCTAAAAGGAAATTCGATTTTTAACTAAAATACTATACTTTCAGCGTAAAGCATTTTTTTTTTTTTTTT
>NW_006263420.1:493989-497533 GCF_000469605.1 Apis dorsata
TCATAACTATCAGAATTTTCACTTCCACACTTAGCGCGAGTGGAATTTCGTACAAGAATCATTTTACATCATCAACCACTCGTATTAAAAGTAGAAATACGTATTCATTTATACATATTATCCAACGCAGATGTACAACATACACACTAGAACTTTTTGAAGCTTACGTATTTTTCAACCCAACTTGCGTTATACTAACTAGAAATCGTTCTTCAATTTCGAAGATAGTATTAGCAAATGCACACCATCCACGAAAATTAAAGAAACCTCAAAATCTACCTCAAAACCGAGAACACCGACAAGAAAAGAAAATATCCTACGATATTTGATATAAATTTTAAAAAATCGACATATATATACGTCTCTAACGATCTCCACGCGCTTAACCCTTCCGATTCACCGTATCAATACTCCATCTCATCCGTGTATGCTTCAAGAATTCAACGCAAAATTATAATATTTGCAACATAGTACGAAATACTCCTCGCATCTCGTTATCGATGATTTTCGATATCCAAGTTTTCTTTTTTTCCTTCTCCTTTTTTTTTACATGCCGCGCGTATTCCTTCCTATTCCTTCTTCCGTTGCGTACATACGATTGTACGCAGCGCTCCGTATCCGGATGAAAATTTAACGCGGAAGATGTTCGCGTGTAATCGAACCGTGTCGCCTGATCTGTACGAAAGCCCGCCTCTCGTTACCGATAATGCTCCTCGCCGACGATATATCCTCCACCTGCAAATTCCGTCGAACTTATCCGTATTGGCATCTCCGTATTGCATCCTTCTCCTTCGCGTCTCTTCCCCTCTGCAATGTTTATTGTACGCTCGGCAATCTATCGTCGAACGAAACTCTTTTTTCCACTCGATTCGAAACGATTAATATAACGCATACACGTGTTAGAATCTGAATTGTGAGAAAGATTTGTAATATAGAAATATAGCTGGAATTTTTATCTAAATAATTTTTTCTTATTCGTTAATTTACAGAATATAGAATCTTCGATACAACGGCAATGGTTTCACAAACCTCGAAAAGATCATCAGATGATTTTCTGCTTAATTTTCAAAGAAGACTAATCAATTAACTAGAGAGAGAAAAAGAGAACAGTTATAATTTTAAATTTCTTCAAATATTCAGGCTCAAAATCCCTCCTTGCTCTTACGAAAGAATTAAAACTAACAGCTTGATCCAACAGATGATACAACAGAATCACAACGAAACAACAACGGTGTTTTCCTCTTTATATTTTCTCCTCCGCAACTGTTCGATACCGTTCGTAACGACGCGGATTTACAGGCGGCGATAAGTCAGGCCCGGTTCTTCATCTATTCCGGAAGATATTCGCGTCACAGGCGAGTGTTCGCCGGTGGAGGAAGAGAAGAGCTCAACTTGGGGGCCGCCGCAGTTTGCGAGGAACAGTTTGCACTGGTTCGCATCGGTTCCACGCCTCGCCAAGATTTATGAAGCGTGATAACCGAAACACCGGCTGAGATACACCGAGGACACTCTGGATTCGTTGGAATAGAATTGTCTCCTCTTGGTCTTCGTCAACTGTCGAAGCTGCGAGCATATATATATATGTATACACACCTACACCTTGACGACTTTCTTTTCGACGACTCGCATCTCGTTGTTGCGGAAGGCCAGGAGGGAGTTTCTCCTCTTTCGCCGCGAAAGAAGAAGTCTCTTTTTCTTCTGGTCGGCTGTTGAAGATTTTCGCGGACGACGCGTGTTTGTCTTCCTTCTCCCCGGGGGAGGAGACTGTTTGTTAGGTCGAGCTACTTCTTTTTTGCCACGATCGGTTAAAAGCTTATACACGTTTCGTGGGGTTGAAGTGACGGATCGGTCTGTTTGCTTTCTTCCCCGTACAGACGAGCGTATGTGGTGGAGGAGACGAAGCGAGGCCGATCTTGTTACTTTTTTGAAAAACCGAAAATTTGATTTAACGAGTTTATCGATGTCTAGCCACGAATTTATATTCGATATTTATTTATTCGAAAGTTTATTACGTCAAAATTAATTAAATTATATAATCGTCTCTATAATAAAATCCATAATAAATAATCCAAGGTAAGGATTTATATAATTATTTTATATAATCCATTAACTAATTATTTGTCGTTCAAAGGAAACGAAAATTTCAAAATTTTTTTCCTCTCTTGAGACCGAATGATATTATTGTTTTATAGATATTATAAAAATGCGAGACACAGAATGATTTATTCATTAATTAGCTTCGATAACTTCATCGCAGCCATAATAATAAGACTCGAGACTCTGCATTCCTCCGATCTGAATTCGTATCTCTAATTCTAAAAGACGAACGATCCTCGCTCGAAAGATTATCGTTCTTCATTTAGAAGAGAATCCTTTCTCCAGAAGGAGCCTCGATTCTTCCCTTATACGCATCAACGTATAAATTTTATTTTTTCGGTCCGCAGGTTATCTCCTTTGATACGCGCGAACGAGGCAATAAAGTAAACTTCGATGTACTCATCGAACTCTCGGACGTGGGCGAAATGGAAGAGGCCACGTGTCGGTCATAAATTCACCGGAATGAAAAGCATTCGGAATATTTTTCACAGGCGTAGAACACATATATGGTTCCCGATCAATGCGACCGATTGTAACCCCCGTGGAACACGCAGCCGTTCGAACAATGCCGCCAAATATCACGCGCGTTACCTTATTCTCATCGAGCAAACGGAGAGGGTGAAGGGGGAGGGGGGATGGGATGTTCATCAAACAAAGTTCCAAACTAGTGTTATTAAATGTCATTCATTTCATGGCTTGCCACCTTTCGCGTAATTGCTTCGTTTTGCAACTTGTTATAATTGCAAAATTTATTTTTCGAAATTTCATTCTTCTCGCTTAAAAAAAAAAAAAAAAAAAAAAAAAAAAAAAAAAAAAAAAAAAAAAGAAGAAAAAAAAACGGTGCAATTATACTCGCGGTTATATTTAACGAAGGTGAAAATTTCGTATTCACGATTGTTTACGACCAATTATACGAAATAATGAACGAAATAGGGGGAGAAAAAACGAACTTTTCCTTAATTACACACTGTATACAATCCTATTATCATTGTTCCAGCGTGAAATTGAAAATTATCATTTAAGTTATTTTAGTTCACAATATCACACGCGACGGAAATTCTTCGATTCTTTAAAATCCTGACTTTCCAAGTTTCTAATATGAAGAAAAAAAGAAATGCTCTATAACGTAATCTATTTTTCAAACCTTATCTATCTTCTGAAAAAAAAGTATAAAAAAATAAGGTCAAGAAAAGATTAATTCCTGGTTCTTAAATATCACGGTCCTTCCGTTCCATTTCGATCCTCGACCGTCTCACCCGGCCAGTTTCGTTACGTGAACTGGATCGGTAATTTTTTTCGCCAAGTTTTTATACACGACTTATCGGTTCGCAAAGCACACATTCGCCGACTAAGCGAAGTCTCGGCGGCCACTTCTCGCCGGTTAAACGGCTCGTATCGGCAGAAAGTCGAGTGTCTTCGGACTGTTAAAAAAAAAAAAAAAAAAAAA
>NW_006263420.1:497794-503716 GCF_000469605.1 Apis dorsata
GAAGCGAAATGGGAGATAAAGGGAGCGCGAGGAGCGAGGAGTTGCCTCGAGGCGCGCGCCAGTCAACGGTAATAAAAACTTGAGGGGGCGGACGGTGAACACCCCCGCAGCGAAAATTCTGCGTAATGGAATCCGCGGTTTAATTCGCGTGAAAAAGCCGATTTCCCGTGAACCGCGGAATTTTATAGTTTCGAATAGTTTTGAAAATCGCGTTACGCCGATCACATCACGCGACTCACTTGTCATTCGAGAATTACCCGCGATATTAAGAGGACAAAATGAGGGTCCTCTATTTTTCATTAATTTTATTACGGGGGAGAATGAATTGAAGGGAAATTTTATATTTGTATGCGTAGAAACGTGAAATCGTATTTTTTTTCTTCTCCTTCTTCTTCTTCTTTTTTTAAGCGATTATATTTGAACGAAAGAACGAAAAGAAAGAAAAGAAAGAAAAAAAGAAAGAAATTGAAATATTGATACATACGCGGTCTCTTAATTTAACAAAGCGAGATATATATATTTCTTCGTCGATTTTTCTGACGTTCGATATAAATTTTTTTTATCCTAGGCGTTTCACTTTAGGGATGAAACGGTGGAATTTTTAAAAATATATTAATGTGTGTGTGTGTGTGTGTGAGTTTCGTAAGGGATTCGTGGTGAAATGGCTTGTCAGTGGTTAAAAGAAGCCGTTTCCTATATCACGTTCGAGAGGTTGAACAAGAAACGTAATTACGGGATCGTTTGTTTCAGTTCGGAGAAATCAGTGGGGTAGATTTAAGGGCTGTTGGACAGCGATTTCCTTTTTCCTCTCTTAAATCTCGTACCAGCGAACGAGCTAGGAAAAGTCAAGTCGGGGAGAAATGCGTCGGAACGCGAAATCTTAAGTGGAATAGATTTTTTCCCCTCCCCCTCCATCCCCTTTTTTCCATCTAAATCGATAAGTCGATTATTTATTTTTATTCGCGAGCTATTATTTTTATTCCTCAAGGGACGAGGTGAATGGAGAAATAAAGAAAATCGTTCGAGCGGTTGGTGGATCGTTTCTATTCCGAACGGATATTCCGATTAAATATTCCGGGGGATTAAAAAAGTTAGGGATTTTCTAGATCCGGTAGTTTTTAAAATAGATATTAAACATTTTTACGGCGTCACACGTATATAGATATACGTTGCACTTACCGGAGGGAGAAATTTCAGGCGAGCCGTTTCAGAACCTTGAAAGTCCGCGAGTTTTTCCGGTCTTGGAACTTTCGATGATCCCGAAACTTCTTCAAGTTTCCAAACCTGTAAGAATGGTAGAGATAAGTCGAGATTCCTACGGCACGCTGTGGAAAATGAACACGAATATTAGGATAAGAAAAGACGTAAGAAAAATCAAAGGGGATAATTTCCAAGGGGATAAATTTTCCAAAAAAAAGAGATTTTTCTATTCGATTATCGATTGAATTATCGTAAAGCGTTTTTATCGATAAACCAGTAACGAAAAAAAGGAAGAAAGAAAAGAGCGGAAGAACATCTAAAAAAAAAAAAAAAAAAAGGCTCGTCACGATCGATTTATCATCGTCTTAAAGCAATTAATCTTAGCCGGTTTATTCGCTTCGCAGTTTTAATTATCCCCCTCGTTAAATGTAAAGGTGTTCTGATCTGTTTCGTAATGCTAGATCCTCGCCGAGGTAACTTGCCCTTAATCGGCACTCTCTAACTAAGTTTTAATTTTCACCTCTCCGGCGTCCGGTCGTCGCCAATCAACGCCAACAATTTGACGTCCAACAACAGCAAGGATGGAAAGGGTGGTTGACGCTCCAATTTTGAGAGAATCGAGGATATCGAGGAGGATGAACAAGTCGTTTTCAATTAGCGTGATTGAAACCTTGTCGAGGGGTATATTTAATACGGGCAGCGTTGAAAAGTTTTCATCGCTAAGAGTCGGCGAAGATGCGCGATGCCGCTCTTCGTTCCCCGCGATAATGAACCCCCACGATCGATTTCTCGATGATGGACGAGAATTCCTGCTTCAGACGTTTCTAACGATACATTCTAAGTGTTGTACGCTATTTCGCGGAGGGAAGAGTTTTCGACGAGTTACCATTCTTCCACCGATATTCCTTCCTTCTTTTCCACGTCTATTCTTCTTATTGTATACAGATATAGGGTAAGAGATGATGATATATATTTCTATGAGACTGATTTGTAAGCGTTTGAAAGTATCGAAAAAGATTCGTATAAACGCACGTTCGATTCGATCTCTTTTTTTTTTTACGAGAACACAATTTGGACGGAGAATGGAGAATGGAGAGAGGATGAAAGATGAGATAATTTTCGATATAAAAAAGATAATGACGATACAAAAAACGCAAAAAGTTATCCCTTCGAAGATAATCAGAGGCGAGAAGATGAAGCGCGAAATATTCGATACATTTCACGTAAAGTTAAGTGATATTATATTTCTTTTATTATAATAATAATTGTGTTATATCGTTATTCCTAAATGTAATATCCATTGAATGAATCCAATATTGATAAATATTTTTCTAGAATTTTATAAAATATATTACGCGAACTCGCGTAAATATTTCGATCATATCTCTCGCGATATCGCGTTTCATCGAGCTCGTTAAACACGTATCACTTTTCCGAAAAATAACGTTGAAAGATCGATGTAAACGTTTAGAGGAAACTTGAGAACGGTTTGAGACTGAGGAGGGGGGAATATTATCGCGATATCGAAATCTCAATAGAAAAATACGGTGACAGATGCCCGATGAGGATTTTTCTCTCTGATTTCGAACGATTCACTCACCGAATCTTGCGCTCACGTCTTCGAGATCAAAGAGTATTCTGCGGCAGACAGTTAACTCGGTTAGTCGGTTTAAGATATATATATATACATGTTCAAAATCAAGGATGAAGTTCGTCGGCAAGTGTACGCGAACGAATCTGTTCGACGAATCTGTTACAAGGGAAGGAAGCAGAATTCAAACTCCGTTTGATGTCTGCGCCTGAGGTCGAATCGCCTCGCTTTAACTATTAATGAGGCTGGAACAGACGAGCCAGTTAATCGACGAACGGGAATTTTCTAATCAAACACAACACCGTGGACAAGGAAGGAGGAAATTGGCCGTTAACGTAACCAAACACCGATCTCGACACGATCTCTCGTCCCGCGTCTTTTTTGGTCTTTTCTCGATCATAGACAAGATAAAAAAAAAAAAAAAAAAGAAAAAAAGAAGAAGAAGAAAAAAGGAAGGAAGGAAAAGAAAGGAAACGGCGGCAAGTTTTAAATTTCCTTTAAACCGAAAGAGTTTAAATTAATTCTCGCCACGATTTCCCGGTTTGTTTCTTCCGTAAAATTTTTTTCAAACGCAAGCTGCGTTATTTCTGGCGTGTTAATTGCCTAATTAAGATCGGGTTCCACCGGGTTAACGGAGGAGGAGGGGATAGGAAAGAAAGGGAGATAAACGAGGGGACAGTGGATGGAGAAGATAAGGTAATGCCGTTGGCAGAAAAGCAAAAGTTCTTTGAGCCAGGAGAAGCCAGAGAGAGTGGAGCAGCAAGTGGTCGTATTCTCAGGGTTGGTTGGAGGCAACTTTCGAAGAGAGAACCTCCAAACTTCTTCGATCCCTCCCCCCTCCGAAACTCTACACGTACATAGGAGTTATTCGAGTGTCCTCCGGGGTCAGCCTGTTACCCGCCTCGTCGACTTTGACGCGACACCATTTTCTCGTGTGCAATTTTCCACACGCGTGTTTTATTAACGATAACATCCGATTTCTATTTATCCTGACTCTCTCGATGGAAATTCTTTCTTTCGATCGATTATCCATTAACGATAGTAACGATCCTCGTCGATCGAAGTTTCTCTCGTATTCTAGTCTCCCTCTTCCCTTTCTTCCATCTTTCAAACGCGTCACGATGAAATTTTATCCTCCGAGTTATCGAGTTACTCGTACTCGATTAATTACAACGTTGTAAAATGTAGATATATGACTCGAACGAACGATATTTGGTGCTCCCTCGTCGCCGAGATTGACACGATATATATATATAGAGAAATATCGCAAAGACGAGGAGCGTAACGCGGTTCCCTAAGATTCTAATTAAGATCGAGTGATCGTTAGCAACGATCCATCAAGGATGCAAGGTCGTTAGAGTTAGAGAGAGAATTTAATTAAACCGTACAATGGGTTAGCCGGATACGAAATCGAATTACTATTAGATTTTTCACGCGATATCGCGATAGAGGTGGAATATTATCGGACTGGGAAGCAGGATGGGGAAGGCGAGCGGATCTTGGGGAGCTCTCTGCTCCGCTTCTGGCATATCCGATCAATTTTCGACGTTAAATAGTCGCCAGGCATCGACGTCGGATTCCCAGAGCGTCGCGGTGCAATCACCTCGACACTGGAGTGCTCAACGGAGGGAGAAGTGTCTCTTCCGGAATCAAATTGTCGAGAATAGGCCCGAACCTCTCCACGATCTTACGCCACGAGTTCTCGAGCCACGATCATCATCCAACTTTCCACTCTCGCGAAACTTCGACCCTTCTCCTTTCGTCAACCCCTCACCCTCCCTCTCTTCGCTCGATTCCTCTTCTTATATATATATATATATACGATCATCCAACCAACCAACGACGCGAAGAGGACGACGCTCTCTACCGTCACCGCGCCGTTCCAACTTTCTTTCCGCAGAATTGAATCGCCACCGAATCGGTTTCCAGCCAGGGAAAATTGCGGGCGAAACATCGGAAATTTCGAGATCTGTTTCCTCCCCCAAAGCTTTTCGTTTATCCATCGAGAGAACGTCTTCGAGGACGGGTGGACGGGATCGGGTTTTGGACGCTTGGTATCGTTCCTCGAATAAACAAGATCCGACGTTACGCGCGTGGATCCTATGAATTTTTTACCAAATATCAAATTATCCGTATCGGTTTTGAAATTGTCTAAATTGTTATTTATTTTAATTTAATTCGTAGATCTATATAAAACGCAATTTGTTTTTCGAACGTCTCGATGTTAAATCTTTTCTTCTTCGCGACAATCATTCGTTTTCCGTTGCTCGAGTTGTTCCAGTTTTTCCCCTGATGCGTTCATCAGGCTTTGAAGAAAAAATTGATAGAAGCAACTGATTAATATAAGGGCAATAATTAGAGCGTGTATTCGCGGTGATTAATGGACCGAACGTGACGTAAGAAAGATCGAATGTTTCTGTACGCGTATATAGAACAAGTGGAAGACACATTTCAGCTGAATTAAAAAAATATTTTTAGACATTTTCATCAATTAATGAATATAAATATATATATGCATGAGATGTATTTTAAAATAAAAATAAGGATAGATTTTTAAGATATCGGCAACGTAGCTAAATTTTCCTGGTTTTCGCCGCGCGAGAATTTTTGAGAACGATTCTTTTCCCCGAAATTCCACGAAACAGCTGAATTTCATTGGTCGTTGCTTACCGAAGCATCCGATTCTTTTTCAAAGGAAACAGATCCACGACTTTGCTCGACGATCTTTTCCCTTTCTCTCTCTCTCTCTCTCTCTCTCTTTCTCTCTTTTTTTTACTTTACGATGCGCGATCTCCGAAACCTTTGAACAATTCTATACCGACTTCGTCGCGATTTTTGCCAAGATTTATTTTAAGGCAGGTGCACGTTTCGAAAGCTCACGACAATTTTATCCCCTCGAGAGCTTTTCTCGTTTTGCCAATTCACCGTATCGCTTGGTCATTTATAAATCCGCGTTGCACTGCGTATCTAAAAAAAAAAAATTTCAATTTTCCCCTGTCAACGACGCGTTTTATTAAATTTATACAGAGTCTGCGATAATTACCACTGTGGATGACCACTCTTTTGAACCTTCATTTTCCAATATTAAAATACACAAAAATAATAAAAAAAAAAAAAAAAAACAATGTAAT
>NW_006263420.1:504067-513842 GCF_000469605.1 Apis dorsata
GTAATGATGCGTAGTACTCAAGAGAATAAGGGAGCGAGAGAGAGAGAAAGAGCGAGAGCAAAGTGCATTGCGTTTCGGCCTCGACTATTCCTTTTCGGCTTTGTGCAGCGGCGCCAGAGCAATTCGTAGCCTCTGTTCATCCGCGCGGATTATTTTTCTCATTTCCGTGCCAGGAAGTGGAATGCTTCAAATCTTTCGTCTATTTTCCCCCGCTGACGAAGCGGCGCCACTCCAAAGAACAGATTCATTCGAGGTACACTCGAATCTCCCCCTCGAAACTCTTTCTCATTCATCCGTGGAGGATCGGGCGGGCTGGCGTGTGTTTCATTCGGATCGAGATGATAGAAAAAGAAAAGAAAGAAAGAAAGAAAAAAAAAAAAAAGAAAATATCATATCCCCTAATTACGTTTACGAGCGCGGAGAGTGTAATCTTCACCCGTGTAATCCACGATAATAGCATTATCAAAGGAACGAGGCTCGTAGAACGAGCTCGCGATCTATTAAAGATAACTTTCCGCCTAATTCCTTCCGTTCTAATTCCTATAGTCCAACCAGTGGAATAGCCCGTGGAAAATACTCACCCTGCTCGAGCCCTACCCCTATCCATTCTCATGCTTTAAAACGAGAATCGTAATAAATATTAGTAGGTACGTAAACCAACTACGCGAACAACAGCGTGTAACGAAAGGGATAACGAAAGTTTATTTCCGGTATATTCTTCCAGTCCATTTGTACCACTTCTTTCGACCAGACAAGTGTTTCTTTCACACGCTTTCCCTATTCAGAGAAGACAATATTCCTGGAACGGAACCGCCAGCTTTCTCGAGACGAACTTGATCGATTCGAACTTGGTCGATCGAATGTGATGAGAATTGAAACTGGATCGTCCTTCGAATTAATAATCCTATGTTTCGTTTCATGATCCAACAATCCTCCTCTTCCTCTTCCTCCTCCTCCGATAATAAAATCGTCGTTCATTCAAAGATGTTACTCGATAGATAAGAACGCTCGAGACTCGCGTGCTGCATCCGTGCAAGCAAACTTTACCCTTTTTGCAAAACTACAAAATACCTTCTTCTCTTTTTTTACAATTATTCGCGAAAAAGCGTTTAAGTCCGGACGAACGAAGGAGCAACGATTAAAATCCCAACGAAGGAACATCTCGTTAAAGGAGGGAGCACGAAGACGAGGCATCGGATGTCTCGACGAATCTTTTCAAATAGGCAAAATAGCGAAGCGGGAGAGCGATTCGTAGCCTCCGCTCGGCAGAAGCAAATGGAACGCGGCACACACAGGGCCTTTCCTGTAGGATCGATATGGTAGTGGGGAGATGCGGCCGGAGAGTGGAACGGAGAGAGTTGGGATGGAGAGAGAGAGAAAGGGAGAGGGAGAGAGAGAGAACGACGGTGGAAGAGGGCTGAAAGTGGGAAAGAAGGATGAAGCGCGGGAGGGAGCGCGAGAGGGGTGGAAGCGGGAGGAATAGGGGACGGGGAGGGAATATCGGTGCGGAACGGAGCGAGATGAGGGCGCTTCGGCCGCGGCGGTTCCTACGCCTCGCGCCATCGTTGCCACGAGCGGCGTCGGCGTCGGCGTCGGCGTCGTCGTCGTGGCCGTCCTCGTTGCCGGCTAAAGCGGCACCAGCACCGTACACGCAGCATCCAAAGCCAGACTCCGCCGCTCGGTCCAGTTTGCCTTCCGCTCTCGTTTGGCGTAGTACCGCGACGAGGCCACGTCTCGCGCGACCCATGCTGCGACCCGTGAACGACGCGACACCGTGAATCGACGATACCGTGTGCCGTTTCCATTCAATAACACCGTGCAATCCGTCGCCTTCCTTTTTTTCACCTCGATCGAGGATCCGAGGCCGAATGGATAACTCGCGTGGGACTAATAATAACGCGACGATAACACGAAGACGGTCTCGCGGTGGTGGATAATCGCGGTGTGAGAGAAAGGGTGACACGGGGGTGATTTTTGTTGTTGACCGCTTTTTTCTTTTCTTTTTTTCTTTTCTTTCTCCTTTTTCTTTCCCTTCTTCCCTCTCCTCCCCCCTCTCCCACGATTGTTTCTCTCTGATCGTCGAGCAAGAGTGGTGCCCGTGGTGCCCGTGGAGGGAGCTGAGTGAGATTCATGCACATTCGTCAGTGGTTCCTGGTCAACGTGATCTCGTAAAGGTACGGGGGTGTAATTATTTAAGAGTAACGACGATTGATCGGTTTTTTTTTTTTTTTTTTGTATTCGGTGTGCGCTCGTGGTGATAGCTTTTATACGCGAGAAGAACGAGGTGTCTCCTTTGTTCCGTCTACGTTAAATGTAAATAGCGTAGGAGAAACAACGATTGTTTTGTTGGTCGACGGACGAGAGTTCGTAGAATTCGTCGGGTGATTCATCGTTTCACGATTGTTCTCTGTCCCACATCGGACAGCTCGGTCGCGCTTTACTTCTCGCGAAACTGCCGGAAGTTTATGCTCCGAGTTTCCGTAGTGTCACGGCTTCTGGTTTCGAACGTTTCACTCCGCAACCGACTGTCTCCCTACGAAATCGGAGCGATACGAATAAAACGCGAATCGTAAAATAATAATCGCAATCTCTTTCTTTTTTCGTCCTGTTATTCGTTCGAATACGTCAACGTTGACGTAATTTTCCGACGTATTTCGATTCAGTTTCTCTGTGCGACGAAAAAGTCGTCAAACATTCGATATCCCATCGAATCGATCCAACGAGTGTTCTATTAATCGTACACCGTTATATTAGAGTGTTCTATTAGCCGTCCACGAGTTATATCCTAGAGTTTAATCCTAATTACCTCCGAAGAAACTCGAAGATATTCATCCTTTCCTCTATTTTCCCTCGACCCATCGTCGCGAGTAATTCACCCCTGCGGAAATCAACAGTTAAAATCTACCAGCGTAAATAAAAAATAAATAAACGAACGAATCGGGATGTTATATCATAGAGCACAGACGATGAAAAGTGTGGCCCCAGGTGCGGGATCAGAACATAGTTATTTTCTTGGAACGTGTAAAGCGTGTGCACGCATCTCGCTCGCCGATTCCGGATTTACAGAGCCGTTTTCCATTTCAATGAATATTAATTGCAATTATTGTGCGTAAATTGGAACTCGAACAAACGGCGCGAAAAATGTTCGATTGTAATTCGTAGCTTTTGAAGAATTTTCAGAGGCCAATCCTCATTAATATACGTTCATTTCCGTGGATACACACACACTCGCGCGCGATTTGTAAGTCTACGATATACTTACGATTCGTGAAATAGTTTTTAGTAGTTTAAATACTTCACAAGTCTCATCGGGATTTTCTGGATCGGAGATCAACCTGGGAATACACCTTCTATCGCTATTCTCTCTACAGCTGAACTTTCTTCGTGCCTACGTGTCTCGAATGAAAATTTAGAAAGTCTTTATTCTTGTGATTCTCTCCGCCCTTCTTTTTTCTTTCTTTTTTTTTTTTTTTAAATTATCAAATTAGTGGAAATCCGAGAATAAATTTTGAGTTGTTGAGAATTGCTATTCCATATCATATTTATCGGCTAAAAATAACGAGAGCGTTTTCAAATGTGTTACTCTTTTGTCAAATATGTTGTTTCATCGGATAACCGTGTCACGATTCTCTTTTTCAATTAACGAGCGACAATCGTGGATCTATGAAAGCGAAGAAGTTGAAATTTTTATGGAAAAAAAAATTGATTAGTCGAGAACTCGTTGGTTCACAAGTAGACAAAAAAAAAAAAATATTTCGAAATTTATCACGAAGATGATACGTGTGTTTGCGATCGCATTATCGATTTGCGGTTTCAACGATGCAAAAACCGCTACAATTATCTCGACACGTTTGCCGATAATACGAGAACGAACTGTAAGAAATTAGTGGAAGGTATCTATTTTCCATTTATCGAACATCAGTTTCCACTCTCAACTTTTCTTTAATGCTTCAAGAATATCGGTCGATTACGAGCACCTGTCGGCTCCTATCTGGCCGACATTTTAAACCCACCGTCTCGCAATTTCAATACATAATTTACGTGGATTTCAATGGGCTTATCACCGCAGCTGGTGCATTAACCGATCGATCAGATTAATCAGTCGATATCACGGATAAACGATTATCTATCATATCAGGGTTCATACTGTTCAATTATGGGGGCGCAGATTAAATTCGTATAAAAGTCAACGAAACGTCACGTATCGATTGTGTGCCGAATCGCCGCGTGAAACAGACGTACGTCCACATCGGTCCACGTGACATTAAAAAGCGGAAAACAACGCTTTTCTATCTAACGCTTCTGTCTGGAAAATTTCTAGTCGATTAAATTACATTTCTTTCTTTTTTTTTTTTTTTTTTTTTTTTTTTTTGGAAAATTTGAAGAGAGAGATGAGACGACAACCATTAACGATCGATAAACCCGCGATAAAATTATATAAATCGTTGCACCATTGTTATCATTGGACGGTACTCGATATTTTTACTAACTGTAGATCGTGCGAAAAAAAAACAAAAACGTACGATTCGAAAATTTTTTTCTCTCCATGCTTCCTGTCAGATGCGAAAAACGAATTGTCCTCTCAACAATCCGCGCAACAATACGCTACCTCATACACCTCATATGTACAAAAAAATATATACCAAATTTCCACAAAAATTACGAAAAGATCCAAAAACGATTCAACGCCGAATTTTGAAACGTGAAAAATAAAAAACATTTCGCATCTCTACGCTTCTCCTCTCCTTTTCCATCAATATCATACGAGCACGAGCGAGAGGGGACGAAGGGGTCGCGAATCAAAAGCGACCTGGTCCGCGCGAGGGAACCGCAACAATTCGATGACAGAGGGAGACGCGGGGAATCAAACGCGGTCCTCCTCGCCGAGCTTTAATGAATTTCACGCGCTATTGTGCCCGTATAATTTCGCCCAGGCAAGAGTTCACGCCTATCCGACCCGATCATCGAGGTAATTTCGAGCCGGATCGGAAATTGTTGCGTTTCCCCAGCAAGAGAGTCTCTCCCCTCCCCTCTCAAGAAACCAAAGCGTGCCATCTCTTCCAAACCAGCGCGAAAAATTTTATCGTTAATATATTCGATCGAAAACCGTCCGTTTTTCGAGGGATCCACGCCTTCTAATGGCGTGATCGAGCGAGACGCTGTTTCATCAACCGCTGTTTACCCCGCGTCACGATATTAACGAGCTATTTGCGGCCTCTCCCCGATTTCCACGCCCCTTCCTCCGATATTTCCTTCCCCCTGCTGACGTTTTCATCGCATTGATAGCCGCCACGATGGAAATCGTTTTTGCAGCCGATCCAGCAGCTCGGTTGTCACGCCACAATTTGGAGCTTGGTTTTACCCTAGACGTCACACCGATTGCTATCGTTGGTGATGGATACAGTCGGGGGTGGTAATCCCGTGGATGGACGATTCCAACGAGTCGGGTTTTGTTTTCTTCTTTTCCTTCTTTTGTTTTCTTTCGTCGTAATTTCGAGGACGTATTATATAATTATACGCATTTTAATTGAATATTTGGACGAGGCATCTCGTACGCGGAACAATAAAGCGATACGGTATATTTCGGGATCGAAAGTTGGCATAGGTGGCTGAATTGCTGGCGATAATAATGTTCGTTCGAGGAACGAGTGGCTAATCCCGAGGTCGATCCCTATAATTCTACCTACAACGTATCGATTTTCCGTCCGCGTTGCACACCATCCCTCCCTCCCTCCCTTCTCATTTCTCGAAATTATCCCTCGATGCGTTGTTACGTTGGCCCGCAGCTAGACAGTTTCAATTACGTTAAGCTTAGGTGGATAGCCAGGATTATTCGAGAACGGTTAACAGTCGTGATGCCCGCCGCGACTAACTTCCGTTCTTACTCTCGTAACGTGCGAGTAAGTCGCGTAAGACGAAAGGAAGGACGATCGAGATCGATTTCATTTTCTTCGTTTCGTTTTTCGTCGGGATCTAAGAAAGGGGGGGAAAAAGGGGACGAATGTTGGCGTTTGGAAAAGGGAGAGAAAAGGAGTTTTTACCGATTAAAACGAGAATCGGCCTCGATGCGTGAAAGTCTGGCCAGGTCTTTTATCGTCGCGTGGAGCGCACGCCGAAAGAGCTTAATTGAATTTCTCTTAATTAACTGCCTTCGCGGCGCTACGATAATTGCGATGCACCAACTCCCCCATTACCGTAATTGTGGGTCTAATTAATGCAGTCCTGGTGTTCTAGCCCACCGCCCCTCCTCCCCACAACCAGATTAAATTTTTGACGAAATGGCCTGGAACAATTGCCCCTAGGAATTTATCCTAAGATTCTTTAATCGTTTTGCGGTGTTGTTACGGGGACATGAAATTATATATATACTTGGTTTGAACGATTTCGTTTCCAGATTTTTTAAAAAATCTGGACAAGAAATCGACAGAGAAGGTTGTTCTTTTCCATTACGAAGTTTCGATAACGAAACGTATATACATATATATATATATGTATTATATATGTTATTTATGTATTCGAATTTTTTTTGAATAAATAAGGAACGCGAGAAAGGAATAATACGAAATACGGGATAGGATACGTGTAAACAACTTTATCATTGGTTGTGTGCTAGAGTGACGGTGTGCTCGTTGACCGGCGCCAAGGAAAAAAAAAAAAAAAAAAAAAAAAAAAAAAAAAAAGAAAAAACTTGGATCGTATATTTTTGCGGGAATGGGAACGGAATGAAAACTCGAAGAATGAAGAAAACGTAAAGCTACTATACCATACCCGATATATACTTTCGCGAGAATGGTGGAGGAACTATCGTCGTTGGACAGAGAGACAGAGAGAAAGAGAGTCTAGCACGAAATGGACGATTACACCGAGTGGCGTACACAGTCGACATGAAACGAGAGAGATTTATGGGACCGCAGGAATTGTGTGGCACGTAACTGGAACGAAAAAATGCGAAACTATTCCCTCTCCTCCGCTGGCTTTGCCTATTTCTAGAAACTCTGACAGAATGGTTGCATGCGCCACTCCCGACTGCTGCCTGCTAAATGCCGCTTTCAAGTTTCGAGAAAGGTTGCATTGCGTAACCAGTTACGGTGACAGGGTAAACGAGGTCGCCGCCGCCGTCGTCGTCGTCGTGCGTTTTGAATATTTTTTCAAAAAAAGAACATAACGTACATATTTCGTCGAAGAAATTTAACTTAACAGCCACGATTAAACGATTCACGTATCGTACGTGAAACTTACGAAACCGATTCTTTCGCTTATCGATCCTCCTCGAATAAAAAAATCTAACAGGTATCGAATCCAACAGTTTTTCCAAACTTATAGTTATCCTCCTTCTCCTCAGCTGCTTCATCAGCGGTGAATCGAAGGCATTGTTCCGTGATACTCTTCAGAATGATTCGCGCACGGAGGAGGTGGGAAAGAGGTGGATAACGCGATTTAATCGATTTCGAGTGTCATCATGGATCGATTTCGACAGGGGGCGGAAAAACCGAGAGGCTCGTGTTCACCCTCGTTCACCAACACCCTCTTTTCATTTGCGTCAATGAAGCCTGTCGACGGACCGAAATTACCGTTAAAACGAGTCGCGACCGATTTTCCAAGTGCCCCCTCGAATAATTACAACACAACGCTCGCGTGTACCACTTTTATTGCTCGATTTATAATTACGCGAAACTCGGTTACACCTCTCTCTTTCTCGGTGGGGGAATTAATGTCGTTGAATGGTAAAATTGGCGCTGGTAGCCGATATCGAGGGGGATGGGAAGAGGGTGGGACGCGTGTGGAACGCGTTACAAGCAAGTGTGAGCGACAGTGATATAAACGGAGGGGGGAGGGGGCAATCAACGCGTCCGTGGATCGTAAAAGGGTTGTTAAGAGCGGTATACCGCCTCGAAAATAATCAGTGGAAAACAAACGGATCCGTTTGATTGTCTGAATGTCGGACCCTTTTGTGCAAACGATCGAGCGCGCGTCTGCTAATTAAGAACGAAGGCGTCAAGTCTCACCCCACCCTCCTCCCCTTCGATTCGCCAATTTGTTCCGTTTTTTCTTTTTTTTTTTTTTTNGCAGGCGTGTCAAATAAATCAGTTTTAATCGTTTTAATTGAGCGAAATTGTCGAACGATTAGTTGCATTCTCTCATCGGATCTATCCGTTTCGTTTTTTTCTCCATTTTTTCTTTTTTCTTTTTTTCTTTTTTTTTTTTGCCTAGATTTATTTTGATTGTTCGTTTCAAATGTTCCAACGGGCTTTATTTCCCCTTTCTTTTTTTTTTTTTTTTTTCCGTTCCCCTCTGTGAAACATCCGCGTGATTGTAGAGAAAGGCACAGAGTACCAAATAGTCGCTCCTGTTACTTCACTGTAAAATAACACGGTGAAACGTGATTTTTCTACGCGACAAACCGCCCCGCGTCCCGATATTTCCTGATATTTTTACACGACACGTAGAAAACTTGCGATCAGCATTCATCAAGCTACTTGTTTCGAAATAATTGGACAGATACGTACAAATGAGCCTACGTACATTTTCGTAATTTACGCGTGTCGCATTGTGACGCTTTTAATATTTCGTTAAAAAAAATACCACGCCGCGTTTAATGCGAAAAAAATATTTTCCACCGTGATCTGTATTAGGAAAAATGTATTAAAAAAGCGGACGCGATAGCGGATGGGTGAATATGGATGAATACGTAAGTGATTCTGCCCTAGAGGATAAACGTCCGGAAATGCTTCTCTTTCAGATTGCAATTTCAATTTGTCATTCGCTGTCATCGATGTCTTGACGATCGAATTTTTCATAAACTAATCCATCGAATGCACGACGTTCCCGCTCGTTGTTATAATTGTGCCCGACACGACACGACACGACGTTCCCTCGCTAAATATTTATCAATGCAATCCATCAACGACTTTGGAGGCAACGCGGAAATCGCTCTTCCCCTTTTACAGTATGTGTACATAAAAAAATTGTGCAACGCGTGTTTGCAGAAAACGAAACGGAAGAAAGAAAAAAAAAAACCTTTTTCCAAACATGAAAATAGATATGTAGGAACCTTTAGTATAACGGTATACACAAACATACCTTTTTTCGTTTACATTTAATCAAATACGTGTTGATTTTTAATTAAACAAATTCTCCTTTCCTCCTCCGCTTTTAATTAATGCGGGATATACAAAAATATTCGATATTCCTTATACCAACGTCGTAATTTTAAATATAATCCTCGAAAGAAATACACGGATATACAAGCATTGCAGCTTGACAAATATAATTCGATGATAATTAATAAGTAGGTGTAATATTAGAGAGACGAATTATCCGTCGATTATTGAAATTTGACGTTAATTTTTGGTGCCATTTCCATAACGCAACGATCATATCGTATTTGAATTTTGCGCGACTAAATATTTACGAATTTTACGAATCTTCGATTGTTATTGTCGATCGGTGCAGTTATCACGGATATATCATGGCACATATATTTGCGTTTCCATCAGGAAGAAAAACAAAGATTACCTGCTGCTAAATGTACCATTATCCCGATCGATATTGTTGAAATAATAATCCGAGTGCGTTGACTTTAATGAATCCATTTGGTGTAGGCTTTATTGATTTTCACACGTTGCATATGAATTTCACATCATATTGGGTAATGAATATGTATGTCTGTCCATTTTTGTCAATATAAGAAAAGTGAAAATTCTGGCTCGTTCAAAATTTTCAATATCATTCCGAACGAAGATTTAAATGATATTAAAATTATTTTTTTTTTTTT
>NW_006263420.1:514108-515977 GCF_000469605.1 Apis dorsata
CAGGTTTTTAAATTTATATTTAAAATTATTTTTTTTTCTTTCTCTCTTTCTTTTTTTTCTTTTTTTTTTTTCATTTAACGTTTTGAATATTTATCGAACGGGGATTTTTAGGATTTTGAGTTTGCTGAATACACGTTAGTGGTTACAGTGGAATACAGAATAACAGAAAGTATAAAAGAATATTTGCTGTGTGTGTATTTAACGGAAAAATCGTTTGCAATATCAGAGTAAACTTATATCGTGATATCGATGCAGCTTTATGCACAAATCTACGTACGTATGTATACAGATTCAAAGCACAAAGCGTATGCGAATGAATGAAATAATATTGTACAACAGTTGTACAATAATATTACAATTTCAATTTTCAAGAGGAATTTGAAAATGCAAAATCCTATTTATTATATCCGTATTAATTAAATATCGTAATAAATGCGTCCAAGAATTCGAAAATTCTATTTTATTAATTAATTATCATATCACGTTTTTATTTTTTATTAATCATCCTATTTTCGTTATCATATTTTTTTCCAAAAGATGGATTTTTCCTCTTTTTTCTTAACCAGGGATCATTTATTAAAAGTCGACGAGCCGACAACTCGTTTCTGTACACAAATCATTACCGACGTTATTATAAAATTTAATACGTGTTTTTATATTTTTTGGCTATCAAAGTTCAAACGAAAATAACGTGGTATATTTTTCAAAAATTCAAAAAAAAAAAAAAAAAACACGGCACACTTCTATTCATTAATCACATTCCGGTAACGCATTTTTTCTGTTCCTATCTCATGGGATTTAAAACAAAAGAAAAAATACGAATAAAAAATTTTTTTCGATATCGTTGGGATTTAATTTTAATTTTAATCGAATTATTCAATTTGAAAATTGAAAATAAACACGGCCTATTTCCTTCGAGAGTATAATTTAATTTTCATTATACGTATGTACAAGATGTAACTGATAAATAATCGAATGGGTTAATAAAAAAAAAAAAAAGAAAAAGAAAAAGAAAAAATTAGAGGAAGAGAAATTAATTAAAATACGCGGAAAATGGTTACACTATCCTATTCATTTCTATAGTATATAAAAAAATACAATTAGAATTCCATTTTCATTAGGCGTTCTCGATAAATGGTCGGGCGAATCCGACTTTCGCGTTACGAACTGCATATTTCACGGATTAATTAAAACATTTTGCATATAAAATCAACTGAATTCAAGTAACTAAATTATATTTTTTTGCTCGGATACCTAAGCAATGGGAACCGTGTTTTAAAAGAATTTTTTATTCAAACCTCATTTTTTCTTTTTATCATCGGTATCATTTCCTTCCTCCCATTATCATTTCCTTTTTTCATCCAATCTTTCCCTCTTCGCCTCTCTCCTATTAGCTTACTTTAATAAAACATCACCGTTCTTCCTTACGCGAAATATTTAATTCAAAAAAACACTCTCCTTATAATAAATTCTATAAAAAGATACCCCCTCCTTTTTAACATTCGACTTAATCCCAACACCGCTGCATTTCCCCTCCCAATATCACCATAATCGTTCCATATCCCCCTCCAAAACATTTCGACGCGCACGCCTCCCAAGTCCATTCATTTATCCCCACCAGTTTTCCCACCACCCTTGGAAAAAAAGATTCTCGCCCGTTCATGGTCCCGATTCACAAAGAATTCACCTGCAATTTCCGTTGCACTCGCGACAGAGAAAGCGGTTTTTCAATAAAGGGGGCCGCGACTCGTGCACAATGCCGATGCGTGGATGGATACTGTGCATACACAACGTGGCACGGCCACTCGCTCGGCCGTGGACAGGCGTGGATAGGCGAGGGGGTGGAGAGCGAAAAGGGGAGGGAGGATT
>NW_006263420.1:516233-530958 GCF_000469605.1 Apis dorsata
GAGAGAAAAATGGCAAGTTTCGATGGACGTTAGTTGAGCGTGGTTAATAAGCGACGACGACCGGTTGCCGTTATTGCGTTCGAAAGCATCGAAACAACAACGATGGACAAACAACGACGCGGTAATTCTATCTGCGAGGATATTACGATTTTCACGATTAAATAAACACTGCGATAGGTCGAACGGAATGATTGGTTCACGATTTTGATGCAGTGAGTTGTAACGGACGCGTGGGAGTCGATTAGTCCCTCTGCACGCGCCGCAAGCGATAGAAGGGATACACGATGTATTTAGTCTGAAACGAGAACTTGTCGATGTAGCGAATCGACACGTTCAATTGGTGTCCGGAGGGGAAGGGGGGAGGGGGATCGAAACGCGGAAGATAATATTTCGAAGAATATATATATAATATTTCAAATTCGATAATTGAACGTCTCTCAAGGTATAAATATCCTCGTAATTTCAATTTTTTTTATTTTCTTTTTTTTTACAGAGGAAGAGAAGATAGAGGACAAGATAAAGGATAAATCATTGCAACAAGAGGCACGGAAAGGTTATCTCGCGTGCAATTGAAACGTCGAGTAATACCTCGACTCGCTACGAATTTCATTTTTGAATTTCTTCTTGTTTTCCAACATTTCCAGGATTCCATGGAAAACTATCCATGGTCGACATGGTTGCCCGATTCGAATTCGGATTCCGTCTCGCGGCATTGTCCCCCTTTTTTCCTCGAACACCGCCCCGCGTGTCTACGCGCTCTCATTAACGTTTACGTATCGAAACCTTCGCTAATTCGGCCGCGCCACGTTGAATATTCATTGTCTCTGCGACGAGACAGGAGAGAGTCGGGGGAGGAGGAGGAGGATAGGGTTGTACGAATGTAAATAATTATACGAGGAAGAGGCCTGGCTCGGCACATTGCGGTATTCCCCGGTTTCGCGTCTAACCTCCGGGGGTTAATCTGAAAATCTCTTTAGCAGGTATTTAGCCGTGACCCCGGGATTGACGTGGTTGGAAAATAACAACAATGCTCTTCACCGAGAGAGAGAGAGAGAGAGAATGCCTCCATCCACGGGTAATAAGAACATAATGCGTCCCAAGGTGTGCGTCTCGAAATCGTATCGTTCATCCGAACAGTTTTCATTTTTTTCTCTCTCCTTCTCATTCACTCTCCCCCTTCTCTTCTTCTCCTTTCTATCTCATCCTCATTATTTTATTTCACGCGACTGCGTCAAGTAAAAAAAAAAAAAAGGAAAAAGGAAGAAAGAGAAAAAAAGAAAAAGTCTCGCCGCACAGAGTTCATTCTTCGTCTCTTTCGCGTTTCCATTCATTTCCTCCTTTCATCGAGCTTCTTATCTCTCTCTATTACATTTTTGGCCCGAGAGACAACACCGGTTGTCCATATTAATGTCTACCTCATAAATCCTCATCTCGCCCCATCGTGTCGCCCTCGGTCCCTCCGAGACGATCTTGTCTTCCCAAGACCTCGCGGATAGTATCTCTCTCCCTTTTGAATTACGTTTTGAATTACGTTCACCCTTTATCGTATTATTTCGTTCTGGGGACTTAGGCGACGCTACGGAATCGGAGATTTACGACGTCGAAGATTATATATATATATATATTTTTAAGAAACATCTTCCAATGAAATAAATTCGTATCGTTATTTTAATTCCTCGTGACAAATTATGGAGGTTCGTTGACGCGGAACACGTGAATTCTTGGAGCAGGTATTATTAAAGAAATGGTGAACGATATTCGAGGGAAGAATTCAATTTATTGTATTCATGGCCAACCGCGCAATTTTCACCGGCACTGACGCAACTTTTTCATTCGATGCGGCCACGAGGCCTGATTGTCCTCATCTACTCGCAACCACGAAGTCCCCTCGTGCCCTGATTCCGTCAAATAAAAGAATAATAAGCGTCGCATCGGCACGGATTACCGGCCGCAACGAAAGTTCCTTGCTTATTCCTTCCTTTTTTTGTCGTTCCCTTTTTTCCACCCTCCCTCCCTCCATTCCTTCCTTCCTTTCTATCCTATCGAATCCTCCTCCTCCTTTCTTCCTTTCTTTTTTTCGCCTGAATCAGAGCGCCGCGATAAAATGAAGAAGCAGCGCGGAAATAAAAGGTGGAAACGTGGGCGTGTAGAAAGAAGAAGGGGACAGGGGTCAGATGAGAAAATTGCATTTTAACTTAATCGTGGAGCGGAAGTTGAAACTTTCCACGGTGGGAACGGTGGAAAAGTCTCGACGCCCTGTAATCGAATGATCGGGCATTAAGTCAGCTATTGGCTAATGGAGCGGGAGTGCTCGCCTAAGAAAAGGCTCGCCCCGATCTCCTGTCGGCCCCCTATCGGATCGTATCGCGCCTTTCTTTCAGAGAGAGAACTCGTCTCGATTCGCAAACGATAATGAAAATATAATAATTCATTAGCAGCGTGCGGACGTGTTCCAAGGAAATTGCTTATCGCGCTGTCTCGTCGCGCGATTAATTGCGCAAATGGAACTTTCGTTAAAGCCCTTTTAAATGGAACGTCTTTCCCTCGAAGATTTGCGCACGACGGATGACGAATTCGAAAATTACTGCAGTTTTACGTCTGTTCTATTTCCTCCTCGTGAAATAGCGAATGAAGGAACGACGGACAGACTCGTCCGATGATGAATAAGCTAGGTTAGTACGTCCGAATCCGTAAAAACTCAAGGTTCTTGGATACGAATTTCTACATTGAAAACAAACAATTGGGTTTAATAAAGCGGGATAATCCATATTTATATGACTAGTGTAATAAAAAAAGTATTTTGAGAGAGCTCGTGACGATCATCCGTGAATTTCCAAGAAAAAAGAAAGAAACAACGAACTCAACTCAAATATCTCGAAATATTTTTCCACTATTCCGGGAACTCGATGTTTTATAAAATTTATAAATGTCTCGTTTTCCGTTACTTTTGTTCGATCTAACGATCATTACTTAGCATCACCGATTATTTCTCCGCTCTCTTCGTCGCTATATCCGTTTCACCCATCGAGAAGAGCCCTTCCTCGACGAAAGACGAACGTTAGCGCGTTGCTAACTTTTTCCTCTGAACACGAGTCGACTGAGACGAGAGAAACGTTGCCCGATAGCATTCTCGTTACTGGCATAGGCAAATATTTGTAGACGCGGGCCGCCGATCGTCGCTACGTGAGATTTTGATTCGATTTAGGGATTCGAGCTGACATTATACATGGGTGGCATAATTTACAGCTCGCGTGCGCACGTGACGAATAATGGGTACAGATAGGAACGTGTCCAATAACACGGTACGTTGTGCCTGTTTGTAAATCGAATGCATCGGTTGTTAGCCGTAACCGCCGTAAGGGATGTCCAAGCTTGAGCGTCAACCATTCATACCGCGCTAACGTATCCGAGCAAGATCGTGAAACCGAATTTCCCAACTTGTACGAGATATCCCCTTATTCTAGTTCTCGTATTCGATATCGTATTCGATATTCGAAATTCTAAATTAAATTTAGAGAATTATATCTTTGGATAATTAAAAATCCAAATCGATTCATTTTTTTCGTCACATTCTCGATGTAATATATTCGTACAGATTGAATTCGTTCTGTATTCTGATAAGATTAAGATAAGATTAACACCGATTCTCGTCCTGATAAAGAGATTCGCGAGAGATTTTCGTAAATATTTCACTTTCGTTTGACGGAAATTTTTCGATTCCTCGGTTATTCGCGACGATTTCTCTCTCCTCGAACTTCGTTAACGATATCCCATTCGTGTTAAGAAGCGGTGATCGTTCAAGGAACGGACACGCAGAAAGTTTTCACGAGAGGCAGATGCCGCGAAATATCCTAGCAGTACAATTTTCATCCGATTGAACTAGTTTCAATTCGGCGCATTTGCACCGTTTCCTCGGCTCATATATTATCGATTCGAAACGATTGGTGTGTATGTGTGCGCGTTTTCGAGACGTCTACACGTAGGAACTCGATGTTTTATTAAATCTTCGTCCGCGTGCAAATATCGGTTGGAAATTCGCGGCGAAAGTTGGCGGTCGGGAAAACGTCGTCGTTTTGAATCGAGTTACGGTTTGAACCGCGCGCGAACTTTTAGTTTCCAATATCGTTGACCTCTCCATTGTATAATTTCCCTTTGACTTACGATCGAATCGATACGCCTGTCCGCGGTTCCAGCGTCGATAAATCGAGCGGGCCGTGTGCGACAACGCTTTCCTTTCCTCGGTATTAAATGATAATATCGTTACTTTCCAACGTATTATTATTAAATCGTGTTATTTTTCACGAGCGAAATTGGAAATGGCGATATCGTTTCTCACAGTTGTAAATAACCATTTTCACGTTTAAAACGTTTCGAAATCGAAGATATGTTTTATCTTTCGCATAACATTTCTTTATAAATTTGCATTTTTGACAAATATATATATCTGTGAAGGTAAAATTTTTTAAGAATCTTGCTAGGGAATGGATGTTATTTCGCTTTCGTCCAATGGGTTAATAATTCTCTTGTGCGTTCGAGAGCGATTCAATTAGTCGTTAATGTGATTTATTCAAAGTTCTGATAAGTGGGTGATAAAGTGGTTCGGGAACAATGCCGCGAGTCACGGATAATACGCGTTCGTATTGTTAACGGATAAGCGTCTTTTTTATTGTTCCATGTACGTACGTGAAAATGAATGAGAAATGCGTAATCGATAATTAAACTGAGCAAGCTTCTTTGACCGGCAGGCAACCGTATCGGATTACGAAAACTAAAGCCATTTACCACTGATTCTATATACGTTGTTGCTACTCATTCTTAATTGAAAGTCACACAGAAACAGCTTAGTCGAGTAGTTAACCCAGATCCTAATAGGCTTCGCGATACAGCGTTCTGAATTAATGCGTCGAACGAATACGTTTACAGGCAATCTTTTCTTTTCTTTTTCGATAACAATTTCGAATCAAAATAAAAAACAAAACTCGAGAGATTTTTCATTTCTCCAACTTTCTCCAACTCTCGTTTCCTATCGATCAATCGAATCGATTTGCGATAAAATTTGCCGCATCCGTCGCGAAACATTAATTCATAAAGTGGTGGTTCGATCAATTCTATGGCAAGTTTGATTAATGAAATTCCCTATTAGCGAGAAATTCCGGAAGACGTACTACCACTGGTGGCTTAAAGGGGGCGCGTAGTCTTCGAACGTGTACCAAGTCCATGAACATAATGTACTTCCACCTCGCACTAGGGTATGCTTATAACCGGCTTAAACGGGATTATATCCCTATTGGGAAGCAGGCAGGCAGTCGTGCAAGGCAGACAGTATGAACGGAGGGTTGCGAACAGGAAGTAGCATGATTACGTATTGAATTGAGCAATTATTCAACGGATTGCCAGGTTTCGCGGCGTATGTACAATCGTCCAGGTCTTGGTACGATACGTGTCCGCGTCTGAACGTGGTCTACATACGTCTCGTCTCGACACAGCCGCGTTTAAGTATCCTCAAACGGACAATGATTCGTTTCAATTGGTAAAATTAATCTCCGCCGCTAATATTATTATCCATCCGTCTCCCTTTGTCCCTCAGCCAAGATCATTTTACCGACAGAAAGGAAAACGCGCTTTCCTTTCGCTCGATCTCCTCCTCTCGTCGATTCTCTCACTCGTCCATTCTACTCCTCGTTCCACTCCAGACGTACGTACGTTCTATTAAAGCGTACCGTTGGTTAATCCTTGGCACGGAATGAAATTTAACACGCCAAGACATTTCGCCGGCTGGATTACATTGCTTGTACAACACTATATTGCCAGACGATTAATTGTGAAACGTTGGAAGGTTCCTTCCCTGCGGTGCAGAGGGGAGGTTAGAGGTTACGTTGTTTATAGCGATGAAAGTGGTCGGTCGGAAGTGTTTCGGATGCTCTAAAAGCGGAACGATTCGAGCAAGGAAACTTCCTCCGATCTTCCAAGCCTCTACGCTCCAAGCTTTCCCTATATGTGCTCGAGCGAAGGAAGAAGCTACGAACGACCAAGAAATCGATGAATCGACGAGTTTCCGGGATATCGTCTGTCTATATATACATATATACGTGCACATATACGATACATATACACGTATGTATCATACATTTCGATTGCCCTAGCCATCGAGCTCTGGATGCTCTTTAGAAGATTTACTTAAGAACGAACGTTTATTTTTTTTTTTTTTTTTTTTTTGTTCTTCCAAGATTTTTCTTATTTTTCCCTTCGAAAAGTTCAAGAATCGTTTCCCAAGTCGCGTGTAATATTTACCGGGAACACTTGGAAGCGTTTGCATAGATTTGCCCGGTAAACTTCTTCCCTATAGTGGCAGTTACCGTTTATCTTCGGCATTTTTCATCGATTATGCGATACGCGCGCAAAATGGGGTGAAACTTTCTTCTTGTTGTTTTAAGTTGTCAAGGAAGCTTTCGTATTTATCCCGTCTATCCATCTTCGGTGCGCGCCTCCGCCGCGATATATCACGACTCATGTCGGACCGTCAAACGCGCGTTGTCCCGACGATTTGGCTTTCTCGTCAACGGCGTGACGATGATATATCCGCCGGCTAGAATGAAATCGTTCTCTATCGAAAAACAGAGTCGAGCCTCGAAATCGTCAAACTATTTCTCTCGAGCGGATCGTCGTCGTTTCAATTGCGACGATTCGAAACAGGCCACTACGTTGATAAATAATTTATTCGATCTTATCTCTCTTTTACTCTTTCTTCGTCGTTTCTCGACTTCTCGACTCTGATGCTCTCGAGTGGAAAATCGGGAAGAAAACTGTCCTTCGTTTCGAGAACCGGAAACGAGCGAACGGACGTGGTAGGCATAGAAAGAGAATTTTCACAGAGTTCACAGTTCTTCGTTGTATCGTTGTATTTATCTATGCAGTTGACAATAAAAGCCGTGACCGCTTTAAATATACATCGATACCTGTATACTTTTGATGGACGATTCGCCCTGATCTGAATATCTCTAAGCGTCTATTTATTTCTGCCTTCGTTCACACTCGATTCACAATTGTTTTTAACGTGTTGCGTACGCAGAAACAGAAAAGATTGAGATAAAACGATCGATTTTTTCCTAATTTGCGAGTAATAAATAGAGCAATAATAGATTCATCGATTAGCTCGATTGCGATTTTACATATTTTTTCGAAATATTGATTTGAGGATTTCGAAATTTGAGAAAACATTCAGAAGATCTATTCTCCTGCTTTTCTCCATCCCTGCTTCTCAATGGTGAAAAATCGGGCGTGTGAAAGCTCGGATCGGAAATGATCGGGGATAGAATAAAAAGTCGGCCATAGAAGATTCCCTTCAGAGGATCCTAGATGCGGTTTCCCTTGATCTCCGAGAAAATAGCGAGGGGAGGGGGTAATCTTTAAGCACGTTTAAACGTTCCCACGAGGATCGAGAGAAACGGGCGGCGCATCACAGTACAATTCCACCGATGTTGCAAACGCGTAACCGAAATCGATCGGTAGATCAGGGGGTTTCGCGTTTATAGACGTGCAACGTGGCGCGCGTGCTCTTACTGTTCGCCACCTGTGCACTGTATTCACTCGGTTTACCCTGTATGTATCCGCAGATGTATCCGCAAGCGCGTTCTTGTGTACGTTTCATCGAGAGGTACCCAAGTAGCTCTATAGTTGCCAGCTATCACCGGTGTTGTCGATCAGGAAGGAAAGCTTGACACACGACAAAGTGCATGCATGCGCGATACATCTAGGTCAACCCCTCGTACGATTCTCGTGTGATTCTCCCTTGTGACGATGTGCAAGCCAAGTGTTTGAACGACTTAAGGATATAAACAAAGGAAATTGATTGGTTGATTGCTTTTTCGCTTCAGATTCTTTTTATATATATTGTGTATTTTTTGAAGAAGAAGATGAACAAGATTTCGTTATGATATTTTTTCATTAAAAATTTCTTAACAAGCAGTTTCCAATTTATGGAAACTCGTTACGTATGGTTAGCTGTCCCTGTACTCCTCTCTGTTCGTCATTCTTTTACGTTTCGTTTCTTTGCTCGTTTTCACGTGTGAAACTTGTAAACTTTCGCAGTCAGTACGCGCAAAGGATTCTTTTTGTTTTTCGAGAGAGGGAGCGTAAAGAATGGTAATGTTTTTTGAGATATGAAAGTCAAGAGCAATTAAATACTAACGATTTGTTCTTTTTTTTTTAAGACGTAAGAGATAAACGCTTTTTGACTTATTTGCGCGTTGTTATTGTTGCCGTTTTGATTAGAAAAACGTTTTTAGACACACGGGTATCGTTTATTTTGTTCGTTAGTGGAGAATTCGTAAAAATATATATATATAAACGAAAACGGGAACACACGCAGTCAAATATGTAAAAAATTTTCGAGTGGATCGTTAGATACGATATTGTACATTTTCATCGGGGGAAAAATAATTGACAAATGTCACAGACAGGATTTTTAGCTTTAGTTGCAACAAGAAAGTTTTTTTATTTTGCTCAAAGGATGAAATACTAGTAGGTGAGTCGAAAAAATTTTATTCAATCACAAATAATTAAATCCTGTGTAAAAGGAATATTTTTTTCTTCTACTATATAAATCTTTCTGAAGTACTATATAAAAAATTGATAAATATATATTCTATTTTAACGTATATTATATATATTTTGCATAGATATATGATAACAAAAATTTATTTTGTTCACGGTTTAATGAAAACGATTAAATTATCGAACAAAAAGATATAACATATGAATGAAAGATCTGACAACTGTTACGAAATTTTTTTTTTTTAATTAAACAGACGAATTCATTTATGAAATTACTCTATCCTTAATCCGCCTTAATCCTATCAACCATCTATTAATCCTTTTGCAATTTTTCAATTTCTCATCCCAAAGGTTGATAAACTTTGAACGTGATCTGATCTCGACGTATCTACATTCTTATTGTACTACATAATTTGAATTTTTTGAACGACAATGAATTATCTACGTGCATTATCGATTGGGTTAATAATATTCTTATAAACGAACGTTTCATTCTCGACGTGCAAACACGTATCTTATACATAATATTTGTCGAGTGACGTGTATTAATTAGTGACGTATATTAGCATGAATAGAGACATGAATTCCTCTAGAGATCAGAATGTTACGTATCCTCTGACGTAGCGGGTGACGTCGATCGATAGATTGATTACGCTATACACAAGAAGGAAGACACCTGAATTCGATGTGCATTCGACATCGTGTACTTTTGTTCCACCAATTTCATTATTTTCATAATATTGTCAATTAAAGCTGTCTGTATCAAGATGAATAAGCTATGTGCTCTGGTTTGCTTAGATATATGTATCCACGGTTATGTATACATCTATCGCTATACCTGAGAGAGTACACAGATTCAGATATGCATAAATGTATGTACACACATGCATATTTATGCGTATACTCGAGAGTATTCGAAGGGTATTTCTTGGGTCCGATGACTAATTTGTACGCGCAATTTTTACAGAATTTTACACGGCTATTTCAAAACAAACATTGAATGTTTATTACGGAATTGAAAAAAATTGGCCCGTTAATAGTAGTAATTTGATACTACTACGTAGATATACTGTGGAGTTTTAAACAATGATGCGACTGTTATTTGATCACGTTTAATATTTATGTTTCGTCTAAAGTAAAATTTATTTCGGCTAAAATCATCAAACTTCTAGAATCGTCATTACAAATGTATATACAAGTACGAATAAATTTAATTTATATGGAAATTGTGCTTCCATTCTCTGTAATTATTGCGCGGAATAATATATGATGTAAATGAACGAATAAAAGAGAATTCAAAACATCCCAGTTAAGGGCAAAATAATCTGGAAAATTGACTGAGCAATACTCTATCAAATTATAATATTTCAACTTTAAATATGTGAAATGATCAATATATTAATTTCCTCGATATATTAAAATAAATTCTCAAATAAAATTATAAAAGGAATTGTATTCGCAGGTTTTTTTTTTAGAAGTTATAAGAAATACATAAAAGATTATAAATATTTCTAGATTTATATTTCGAACTTTACGAGATTTTTATTAGTAGCTAAATAATTTCATATTTTATGAATAAATAAATATTCACATTTATGAATAAATAAATATTTAATATAATATCGAATGAATCGAATTTTATTTCAATCGAATGTGGACTCAAACGTATCGTTTCACGAAATTTCACATTTCTAACATTGATATTTAATTCTATTGGTCATTGAGATCATCTATTAATATCGTATTAAATACGGAATTTGGTGCATCGGATGTAGTAGGTTATATGCACCTGTCTCGAGTTGCAAGGATTCAAGATGATCTGTATAGAGATCTGAGAGTCTAGAATTGCCAATATTGGGTCCTATGCAACCAAATCTCTCGATATCGAATTTCTCACGTTTTAATTCATTTTTATTAAATCAAAATCTCATATTGTTTGTTATTTCATCATATAAATAGCAAACATTATATAAAATTTAACGTTTTTAACGTTATAATAGAACATTTTTAATGAGAAATAAAATAAAATATTTATATTCTTTTATTGAATAAATATATACATATATATATACATGTATATATAGAATATATACATATATATTCTAATTAAATGTTGATTACATTATTTAGTTTAGAAAATTTCTTTTTAATGAATGATAACATCATTAATGAATTGAAATTTTATCATATGATAATGAATTTAATGAAAAATATGACGAGTTCATTATTTTTAAGCTTGACAAAATGTAATCATCAAATAATTATGGAATATACATATAAATGTATACATATACACATAATATCACTTACCTCAAAGAAGAAATCAGCTGAAGAATTGTCTTCCTCCATTTCACAGTGTTTCTTGATAACGAAACAATAATCACATACTTTTACAACAAATAATTATGCACTAAAATTCTAATTTTTACACAATTTTTATCGACACGATGAGTTGCGAATTACGATGCGACGCCACATTGCCGGTATTGGCGGTAAAACTATCGATACCTTCTTTGACAATCGATGCTGTTACCGCGAGCAGCCACTAGGTGTCAGCGATGCAAGTATCGATATAAATTTCGAAGGCGTCACGTGTGTTCGTGCGAATTTGTCGAATTTTATTGTTTGCAATCAAAGTACGCGTTCCACGTCTTATTCGGTCGATATAAACATATATAATATAAACATTCCGTTTGTATTCGTGATCGAGTTTCGTGTTGTGTTCGAACGAATTAATACGCAGTTCGTTTTCGCCATTCGTCTTTGTAACATGTCTGTCTCACGCTACACTGAGACAGCTCACAGACAGTATTTCGAAATTTTTATTCAATCGTAATTGAAATTTTGCGTTATATGTGTTATGTGTGAATCGCGACGCGTATTGTGCAACGAGATTTCGATGCAACGTGTTTCTAACCTTATCGTTTTTTCGTGTGACGCGACAATGTCGTTTAACGGTAGTGTATTTATTCCTTTTTTCCGGTCTCAAAGATGTGTTAGAATCGATGGTGTTATAGAGGGCGTTGCTGTAACAAGCTTACTTTCCCGCGAATTCTCCGGCATCAAACGATAAGAATATTACGCAGTTTATCGCGAGAACGTCTCTCGGCTTTGTTTTACGACGGCCATTAACCCATTTACGTCCAGCTAGAATTGTCGTACAGAACGTTATGAACGGTGTTTCGCCAGGCGACTCTTAATCCTTAAAGGGAATGGAACGGTGACAAATTTGAGAGGCTGGTCGCGACGTAAATGTATTAAAGAAACCGTTTTGTCCGTTGAACGGAAACGTAATTGTTTTACGTGCCGCGTGACTATTCGTTTCGTAACTATGAGGAGGATAACTAAATGTGAAAGGACAGAGAATGTCAGTGATTGTTCGCAAGCTTCGTGATCGCGAACGCAAGTTTTTTGGCTTCATCCACTGATAATGTTACGCCATGCCCCAGTAACACTATACATTGATGACTGATTGACGACGAGTCTTGGCATCGATTGTCTTTCTTTGTATACCCTCTTCATCGCGGAAACAGTGGCGTTTGTGTGTAGGTAGATATGACTATTTGAAATTCTATTGTCTTTCTCTACCTTCTATTTTACGCGGCGAATCTACTTCCGACTGGATTACGATT
Source organism: Apis dorsata (assembly GCF_000469605.1). Taxonomy (NCBI): domain Eukaryota; kingdom Metazoa; phylum Arthropoda; class Insecta; order Hymenoptera; family Apidae; genus Apis; species Apis dorsata. The sequence goes on from NW_006263420.1 coordinate 528,419, forward strand.
CCTGACAAGAAAATTTTCGATTGGATGGGAAAGAAAAATAATCGAGAGAAAATATTTATCGAAAATGTTGGACAATATTTCCTGATGCGTAAGTTATATGTACATATTTGTTATATTATATTTGTAAGATATATCGTCAGTCTATAAAAACAATGAACAACTTTAAACAAATAATTTTCCTAAAAATTTAAAAAAAAAGTTTTATATAATCATATTTATAAATAAATAATTAAAAAAAAATGAAATATAATTAAAACATTATTAAATTATTAAAAAAAAGAGAGATTAGACATAAGAAATTAGAAAGTATTTTTGAGATTAATGCATTTAAATATCGGAATTTGCAATTTCTCAATTGTATCTTTATTTTTTTAGACTGACAATAGGAAATGTTCGTTTGAATGATTTAAATCTATTTTCGCGATATATTTATACGAAAATATTTGGCAAAATTATATGAATTCCAACGCTGAATAAAAAACAATGATTTTAAAAACGGACATTTCATAGTAAAAGTTATATTTTATTTTAATATATTATAATAGCTAACAATTTATGAGAGAAAAATAACATATTTTCTCGTAAGTCGCTATTTCTTAAAATTTTGATATTGGTAGAGAAAAAATTATTTTTCCAAGATTCCACTGTTATTTCAAAATCACTTGGTGCGTTTTAAATGGAACGTCGAGTCGGAGGAGAAAAAAATATTCCTTCGGGCGACTCTTGTTGTTCGTATATATAGGGGTACAGAAGGGGTATAGAAATAGAAGCGAGATACCAGTATTTTGTTTACTCATAAAACACGTTCGATGTTTACGCACTTCGCTCTAGACATAGATGTAGTCCGTTAAGTCTCGTTAAATTTATTTACTTACGTACTTGTAGGTAATCTAAAACTTCTTCCTTGTTTATTTTATTTGCTTTGACATACGCGCAGTTTCTTATTACTTTTATGGACGGAAAAATAATCGTTAATCAGATTACCGACTCGAAATACTTACCTGATTATATCCATTCGTCTTAAAATAAATTTCTTTTTTCTTTTTTTTTACTTTCTTTATGATTTATTATTTGTTTCCTTTTATATTTTATAAGTGCATGTTTTGCACAAAATTTTATTCTCGATCGTTATTCTCGAGTTTTTCTTAGTTCAGATTTTTTTCAACCAGGATTTGTTCGAGATATGATAACCGACAATCGACCCTCCGCGATTCGTTCTCATTTTTGCTCGTCACCGTTCTAACCTCAAGAGTGTTTTTTCCTTTTTTTTTTTTTTTTACTTCTCCCTCGCGACAAGTACAAAGCGGTCCTATTAAGCCATAACCCGTCGGCGACGGTTTTACATCTGCTTTGCAATTCTTCTGAAAAGAGGATATAGATATCCTACGAAAATACCGCTAGCAATTTCCTCAAATTGCGGTCAAAGAAAGAAAGCAGTGCGAAAATCTCATAGCGGATAGTTTATCGTGAATTTATAGCTTTTATCTCGAATCATTTTTTTCATTTTGAAACTCTTTTTACCGTTTTTGTCCGTTTGTTACCATCGACATTCCAAAGATGAAAGATCGACAGTTTAATGCGCGTGCACGAAAATGTGCTTTTTCCGTCTGGTTTTATGAATTCTAAAGATTAAAAGTGCAACAAAAAGTCGAAGACAAAAAGGTATGTTGAATAACAGGCAACATGAATGTAGGAAAAAAGTAAAAAGACTTTATTTACGCTCTTTTAATTTTTATAAAGACGCAAGGTTGAAAATGGTACAGGAAAATAATCATTGAAATACTAAAGTGACGAGTTGATTTTTCAAGAATTTTGCTAAAATTGCTTTTTCTAGACTCGGTAGTTAAATACGAACTGCTATAATTTTCATTAGTTACCACGTTTTATATTTTTCAAGGGAAATATATTTGCTCACAGGTTCGGAAAGAAAAACATTATTTTGAAAAGAAATCCAACGTCTAAAAAGTATATTTTTCGATTTATATACGTATATATATCTACGTATTTTGCGTATCAATTCACGAGCTTGTGCTAAATTTTATCGTTATTTTGACAAATTTTATTCCAAAATAATTAGAAATATCCATCAAATCATCGAGTCATCGTCATATTTTTCACGATAATATTTCGTTCCAATTTCCATCGTGTATAAAATATTTTAACGATATTTATGTTGGCCGAAGATGTTTACCCCATATTTTTCTCGCCGGTTAGGGTCGAAGGTTAAGTCAATGCACTATATCACGGGTTGATATATTGAATGGGGACAGGGTCAAGCTCGATCCAAAGTGAGAAATTTATTTGCTCGTAAAAGGACGACGAGAAAGGATCCTTGTCGGTTGTTTTAGTTGTTTCTTCGAGGATGAAAAAGTGTCGAGGATGCGTGTTTGCGAATTCACGACACTTGTCATCCTCTCTCGCGTTTTCTACCGTTGAACCGTGCTTACCTTGCCACAAAGGAACCACGTGGCTTGACTCAGTTCGCGGGAACATTTTGCCATTCCGTAACATCTTTTCACCGTGAAAAAAAAAAAAAAAAA
>NW_006263420.1:531126-536742 GCF_000469605.1 Apis dorsata
ATTATTTTCCAACGATCAGATACTTTCATTATCGTCGTATTGATCGTACATTTTATAAAATTTCGAATGGATCATACTATGGAGGCAGTTTTAATTCATAGGTGTATGCACAGGTATATTAGGTTACAGAGAATTAACGAGAGTTTAGAATTATCATTTTCGTCATATGATTATAATATCATTTACATCATTTGCATATATTAAACTTGACATGGATGTTAAATTAGAATGGATGTTATATTAAAATGGATGATGTATTATTATTAAATGTTGAACAAGTACGTTACGCACGTTACTCGCGAAATTATAAAGCGATAGAAATTGTACGAATGCATTTATATTTTTATAATTTAAAGAACGACGTTTCGCCTCGGTATACCGTCCCGCTAGATGCAATAAATCCTCAATGAAGGGATTACCAAAGAGCGCAAATCGAATAGCCTAATTTATAGACTTGGCAAACCATGAAGTTATCAGCTTAGAATTGCGAAACGGCATAGAATTGAGAAATTATTCGATCACTCGTATAGGATCAAGTTGCATCATCTTCCTCGATATTTTATCCTTTAAAAATTTCTTCATTCGATATATCTGACATATCGTGATATATCAAATATCATTCTTGGATCGAGCCAATCGTATAAAATTCAACTTACATGTCTAAATGTCCCGTATTCTTTTTTTATTTCTTTTCTCCCCCTCCCTTTTTCGTTTTTAACGCGAAAGATAACAAGACACACAATTTTTAGCAGAATTTTTCGAAAAGAATTCGCGTAATCGGTGATATAAATCGGAAATATGAACGAGCACGGAAAAATGGTACACAGTAGGAAAGTTCGTTTCCGGATTAATCCCGAGATTAACCTCGGCGTGGGATACTGGCGCCGTTACGTGCCAAAGAGAGGGCGATATAGGAGATTGAACGTCCAGACTAATCTCGTTCGAAATTAAGCGGCTTATCTTTCGTTGATGTAGTGCCCGTTTCCAACCACTTAGTAGATTCTTCGTGAGAAAATTTCTCGTGTCGCCAATGGTGTTGAAAAATTTACACACTTCGTCCCCTTTATTTCTCGCGAACTAGGTTTGTCCCAGTGGTGGGGTGCGCGTGAAAAATCTTCGCCAACAAACAACACCGTTTTCCTGTGAATCCACCTCGAATCTTCTCTCTCTTCTCGAGATCAAACTTCTACCTTTCATCCTTTCGAATTTGACGAAGAATTCGTAAATAAATTTATACGAAAATTCGTATCGGAGAAATTGAAATTCATTTCGATTATTTCTCTTACTTTCAACGAATATTTTTGCCCCGATATGAACGAGGTTTTCGCGCGGAATGAATCAATCTTGTTAGAAATATTTTTAATAAAATTGGATATTCTATTTATCGCGAAATTTTAAGAAAAATATTAAGCGAGAAGCATTTCTAATCTTTTTATAGATAGATCGATTTTCGATACGATTTATGAAACGGTTGCATGATTGATTGATCCGCGAAATTAGTTTTTCGATTCCTTCTCTAGAATATTCGTGTCTTAGCAAGAGCTCAGCGACATCGACATTTTTATCGTAAATTGATTGACCACGAGGAAACACGAGATTCTGCTCGTCGCGGGGCGGCAGATTCTGTTTCCTTGTTATCATTCAATTGCAATTCGAACGAGTCTGGATATTTTATACACTCGAGTATAAGTCATGATTGAAATGCATATAATTCGAACGGTGGAACAATGGTAGGTTCGAACGATACATTCACGCGTATGTAGGATGCTATTGTGTTCGATTCGCAATGGATTCCCATCTAATAAACATACGTGTCGGGGGATATATATATATAATTTCTGAAACTATGTTTAGGCGGGTAGTGATGGGGAAAGCAACTGGTATCGTATACCAAATAATACATTGTGTTACCGCGAAATGCATCGAAGGATTGATAGTTTCGGATATTACGGGGACAATGAATAAGATCAGATTTTGGAAGGCAGATTATTAACCATGAGAAATTCTCTGCTTTGTTTCTCACTTTGAATGGTTGAATTATGGTCAACTATGGGTTCTATGTTACTTGTCTCTTGATTTAGCTATTATGAATAATTTTGTATATCCGTGTGAATAGAGTTGGATTGCATTGTCTCACTGGAGAATAGAATATCAAGAAATTGAAATATTGAAAAGTGATGGATCGAGGAATTTTTTTATTTCCTTTTTATGTAAAATCATTTCGTTTATCGATATCGGAAATTAATACTTTACGGGCAGTGTTATCATATTAATGTTCTCTATTAAGCGTAGTTAATAATTAGTTTTACTTGTAATTCGTAATTTTACACTTGTGCGTCATTACAATCGAATAAATAACACTGTGCATAGTTTATCTCGCCAAGTTAATTAATTTCCATCAAATAATTTAATTAATAGTTTATAATTAATTCGTATTATATATTATTTAATCACGAATAACGTTACATTTCATTATTCGTCAAATTACGAGTATCTTCTTCCTGCTTTCGAAATACCATTAATTAACGAGTGTCAAAAACAAAAACAGTTTTGCTTGTATATAATTCAAGTTCAATATAACTGTCAAGATACTAATAATTATCACCCGTCATTGTATCCTGATATATAGCGGATGAATACAACGAATATCACGATATTATCATCTCGTGTACCGATCGAATAATACCGTTAGATTTCGTCACGATGCATAAACGATCCATAAATCCATTCTTGCGGATGTCGAACGCGTCCTCCAAGTTTTGCCAGTGATAGCAGCTTGATCGATGACTCGATCAATGGCCATTACGGCGTCTTAATTCCTCGTAGTCGAAAGTTTTTAGCCGAAGGAGGGACCATCGAACGGGGGCGATCGATGCACAGATGGGATCAGCCCAGCTCGATATTTGCATATTGATCTCATCGAAAACTTGGCTACGGTATTAATACTTTATACTTTTATGCTAATATCTATTAAAACGTATTTATCGAAAGAAGATTAAAAAAGTTAAATATAATAGCGGCTTTATCAAAAATCAACGAAGAACGATCAATTAATCTTTCATTAGTTAATCCTCTTTCACGTGTCTTGTTGCATATTTTTATGAACTTCGAATTATCCTTCGTGATAATACTTTCCAAGAATCATTCCGAATTTAAAATTTTTTCAAGTTTCAAAAAATGCAACGGTTGATGCAAGAATTTCGTCCAAGAAAGAATCATAGCAGTTTTGCAGTTTCGCTTACTTCTTAATTACCGCGCTAACGTTTCTTTTTCCAAGTATCAAGAAAGCAAATTGTTCCACGGTGGCGTTAATCCTTCGGCAAAATATTCTCGGCAAAAGAAGCTTGGTTGCAAGATGGATACGCGACGTAAGAAAGACTTGTTCAACTTTTTCCCTTTCGCTCCCCAACTGGAGGAAATTCGAAGTGAAAGTATGTCGCGAAACATGGTGCGCGTTCGCTCCACGGACGGTGATGAAATTAAGAAGGTGAAGCTCGTATTCCAGATACGATGCGAGCGTATATTCTCCACACTTCTCATCTCCTCCATCTCTTCCTCTTTCATCTTTTCTTAAATCAACTCTTTCTCTCCTCCCCCATGTTTCATCTCTGTCGAAAATATTCCTGTCGGATGTTCATTGTCACGCCCGTCCCTTTTTCTTTCGACACTTTGCACTTTGCACCCTTGTGTGCACGGATGAAAAAAAGAAAAAAACAAAAACTGGCGCAAATGTATTGTTCAAAAGCTTCTTCAGCTCCGATTTTTCATCTCGGCCCATTTTCTTCTCTTCCTTTCTCCCAATTCATGCAAAAGATAAGATAACGTCGATAATAATATGAAAAACAATATTTATTACTTAATTTTCCAAAATTTCGTAAAGAGAGGTTCACTTCCTTCTCTAATAATAAAAAAATTTCTTTTTTAGCTAGTTCGTTCGACTTTTTAACTTACGAGAAAGAATTATGCGTGCGAAGTTCCGCTCGAAAATTATACGAAGCAAAAGTTCTCTTGGAAGAATTTCTTTCGAAGCAAACACTATAAGTACAATTGTATTTTGCAGAAGAGTTCTAACATTCGTATCGTCGACGATAACAAATACTCGGTGCCTTTTTTCTTTTCACCAAGCACATCGTCATTCCCCTATCCATCCATAACGACAGACATGGCATGAACTCGTCGTGCATACAGCTTTATACCCACGATATATCCGCCACATTTTGTTCTTGGCACCGTCGTCCCCACTACGCTTCTACTTTCTCGACGAATTGATCGATCGAGAAGAACGTCTCTCGCGACCTATTTCGATCTCGAATTTCGACGAGAGGGACTGTCATCTTTACTCGTCGTGGAAATTGTCGGAAACTTCTGTTTCTCGACTGGGGATTAATAATTATAATGGCGGACACTGCGAGTTTAACTGTATAAATCACTGTCCCCCGATGCAACATCGATCTCTACTCTGGTCTAACGTTCGGTCAGTGATATTTCGGTGGAGGAATACAATGGCGGATGAGAGTTAGCGGAAATTTGACCGTTCTGTCACCGTTTCTGAGACCGTGTTTATCGGTGGCGGACAAAGCGACGGACCGAATCTATTCAAGTATCTGATGCATGCTTTCGCTATTAACGCGACCTCACCGATGAGCCATCTGTCAACCGGGAATTTCATACGTTCCTCGCCGGTTGTTCCCCCGAATTCCAACACCGTCTGGGCGGACAATACCTCTCCACGATTTACCGTAGAAGTTTACTCGAGGAACTGGAAACTGTCGGGTTTAGTGTAATCGTTGCCCGCGTGTTAAATGATTAAAACATTGCTCGACATTGTTTCGGGGGCGATTCATCTTCCGTTCCATATCCGGATCATTTCTCATTCCACGATTTTCCTAGAAACTATTCTACGAAGCGTAAAATACTTAGTGTTTTTTTTAGAAGAATTTAAGCGTTAAAAAAGTCTTTAATTTATCTTTTTCATCTTTGACGAACGTGGAAATATTCGTCGCTTAGTTGTGGTTCATAGATTACGGTTAACATCGATGTGAATTGTATGTAGGAGGAGAGAATTCTGGGTGGTAATGTACAATTTTATCTCGTTTGCTCGATTTATTTTAGGATCATGGAGAGGTATATTTGCGTTACAACGAGATAGCCTATCCATAGGAAGCTTAACTCGTAGCGTTCATATATCATTCTCGCTTCGCGAACCTTTCATCGCAACATTCCTCTTCTTCCTTGTTTCGTAAAAAAAAAGAAGAAGACTGCGAGCTTTGAACGTTAGATTCGAGTGTGTTCATCGTTGTATAATATAATTTCTGTTTCGATTCTCTTTTCAAAAGCTTCGATTCGAGATTTTCATATTTATAATTCAGGAAACTCGTGATTTTGGTATTTAGGAAAATGAATTGTAATTTCGCAGGCGTCAAGTGCTGCGAACCGTTGTCGCATTCCCATGCAGACGGAATGTAATAGATATTAGTAGCATTACCCTGTTGCGGATATCTAAAGTTTTGCCGCAATGCTTACTGCGATGAATTTTGAAATTTGGAATATCGACGTAACCCTTCCTCCAACAGATATATATATATATATATATATATATATATATATATATATATA
>NW_006263420.1:537037-548149 GCF_000469605.1 Apis dorsata
GTGCTGCACTAATGCATTAGAGAGATGAAGTTTGGTAGGTTCGAAAATCAAGCTAAGCGTTAACAAAAGCCATTCTGTATTTCTAGAAATATTTTTCATTAACATGAAATTCTATACGGTTTTGCAAATATGTTTTTTCTTTTTTTTAAAACCGAATTTCCATTTATTTGAAATGGAACCAAGCATGTATTAACAATGCCTTCCTCTCCTAATACCGTCGTATATTCCTACGAATACTTTTCGAAATTAAATTTTTTTTCAATTCGAAATCGAACCAAGTATTATCTATCCTCACCAATAACCGTTTCCAAGAAAATTTTTCACCAACCCTCCTGATAAATATCACGACTACAACGAGGCAGAAAAGGAATATATAAAAATGAAAAGGGTGGACAGATATTTCGAAGAAGGGAGGGAAACGTTTTCTCTTTTCATCGTTTTTCATCGGGTTGGAGAAAAAATATGGGCATCCTCCAACGTCGAACCGATAATGGGTTCGCCGAAAATTGTCGGGAATCGGCGCGTGTAAATGTCGCGCGGAAGCTTGGAAAATAGCAGAAATTACGATACAACTCTCCCGTTACCTAGCCTGGATGTATCCAGCTAGGCGCGTAGTTTCCAGGATAGAGAGCAACGTTTCGAGAAGCGCGTTTATTTTGCAATACCCGTAGATAAATATTCACGACACGGTTTATCCTCACGGCCACGACTGTTATAACGCGCCACGGGAAGCCACGTATTCACGTTACACGCGAGATAATGGACCGAGCCCGCGATGTAGCCCTCCCCCTCCCCCTCCCCCTATACCACAAGCCGCGTAGTACAATGCGATTTATATGAATCATAAATAGGCAGCGTCACATCCGTTGATCATAATTTCGACCTCTCCCCGCGATTCTATGTGTCTTCCTCCATTTTTCGTTTCGAGGGGTGGAAAAGGGGAAGGGGAGGAGAAACGGGAAATTCGTGTTTTATGCTGCTTTCAACTTTAACGCGAGCTAGATCAGACGATCGTTAAAGGAGGGGAAAAAATGGTGGAGAACGGATGGAAAAAATGGTAGAGATGGAAATTTTCGTAAATCTTTTCTATAATTGTAATAACGAGATGATCTCGAAATACAACGTTTGTTACGTTATTGTTTGCTTTTTTTTTTTCAGTTTTTATTTTTAGACACAGATCTTTTTATAACACAGCTCTGGCTCGCTTTTCATCGAGGAAATCAAAAGAGAGATATTTTTTATCTTGGAAACTATTTCGTAGAAATAGGAATTCGAGGGAAATTGGCGAGAAGAGATAAATTAGGGTCTTGTTTTAAGTGTCGCGAGACGAGAAGCGAAGAGGAAATGAACGAAGGGAAATGTATATCGGGAATACAATAACGAATCTACTCTTTTCACCGTGGTTACGACGAAACGATTTTTAACGAATAAAGAGGGCTCTTTTCTGATCCATTTTCACGGCGGAATGTTCATTAATCGTTCATTCGGTTAAAGGATTTTCGATCTGCGTATCGGGTGCAAAAAGTCGGCTCGTTTGCTCTTTCTCGTAAGAAATTGTTTTTTCTTTATCTCGTCGACGAACGAGGAAGGCACATCTCAGTTGTTTACGTTTTTTAAAATAGCTTGAAAAAGAGAGAGAAAAATATGCGAGTAAAGGTGGCTAAAGCGAGAGAAGAAATTTCGCGACGAGACGACGAGGAGCGGTTTTTAAAAGGGGCGGCTGAGAGATAAATTAGAAAAGTTATTCCGATTTGAAAATTGAATGGAATTGAATCGCGTTGAACGGCCGCTCGATTGATTTGAATATTCATAAGGACAAGATCTACCGGTTCAGACTTTAATTAGATTCATGGAAGTTTTCGCCATTTTTTTTTCCCCCTTCCCTCTTGTAGGTAGTGGAATTAATGAAGAGCGAATACGTTATGTTGTTGGAATATGGATTAACCATTGGACGGATTCCCTTTAATGGTTTCGAGTGTTTTTAGCCGTGCTCGATGGAAATCGGCTGGCAAACACTTTGAAAATTGATCGATGACGCGGTATCGAATTGCTCTTAATTTATGAACTTCGCTTAGTCGACAAGGGAGACAAGGAAGTCGGGGGAGGGGGGTGATCGATCAAAAAAGTGGAAGGATGGCGCGACTCGAAAATATTTTTACCAGTGTAAAAATTTCGAGAGTGGCGAGGGTTGCGATTATTAACGAAGCACCTGTTAGTTTCCTACTGCGTTGCAGTTTTCCAGCTGCGCGTCCTCGAAAACTTTTTAATAAAGGAGCAAATTGACGACTAATACTTGAAGGAAGAAATATCTCGAGAACAATTCTTCTCAAAACCTATCCCTTCGTTCATTTTCCCTCGAAAGTTCACCCTGCCACGTTGTTGAAACATTTTCTTTTCCCCTTTTTTTGCTTTATCATTTAAATAATACATCTTCTCTCGAGAAAACACGTTCATTCGTCCCCTCTCGTAGACCTATTTTCGAGAGACAACTACCGAACACGTGGAACGTGAGAAATTGCACGGGAAAAAGGAAACGAAGCCTATGTATTTCTACGTACGTAATGCCTGTAAATATGTATCAGTTCCGTGTACAATGTAGCAGCTTCCATAGATTCTAAAACCATGGATTCTGACGAATACAACAACGGCACAGGATGAGTTGTATCGCGCAACGAAAGCGGCAGTTGAAGCCTCGTAAAAGCTTCGCTCGCGCGAAATGGAAGCTCGGGTTGATATTGAATTTATAGAAGGAAGCGGAGAAAGAGAGGAAGAGAGACTGTCTTCGATTTATCGGTCAATATTCCGTGGCGTCGCGCTGTTGGTTTTATTAAAACGAATTGGAATGATAACGAAGAAGAGGAAAGGTAATGTAACGATATTGAAAATGAACGAATGAAATTGCAGCGGTCCCGCTGTTTAAATATTGGCCCCGAAAATTCGATCGAAAACGATGATTAACAAACGACGATATTAATATTCGAAAAGTTTTCCTCTTTTATCTCGGCTTATTCGAATATTCGTTAATGGCGATAGAGTGGCACGTTGATAGGGTGGCACGTTAATACACCTTGTACAGTCAGCCCCAAGGGAAGATTGATATTTATGGCGGTGTAGTGTCAGGAATTCTCTATTGGGAAATAATATAGCGTTAGGTTTGTCATTCGTCGAATAATCGATGTACCCGTTCTTTGTCGCGTTCGTCAAATCTTTTGTAAAGTTTCTCGAAGAAATCTCTTGAAAAAGTTTCTTCTATTCTTCTCGAGTTTCTCAGGGTTCTTTTTCTTTTTCTTTTTTTTTAATTGAACATTTAAGAAACGTCCAATCCTCGAATCGACGCGACAATTTATGTACATATTTACAAAGGATCGTGTAACATTGTTCGTGTTCTTTATCCAACGTGAACGAAATTAGGTTACAAAGAAGTATCTCGTTCTTTGATCCTACGGTAAATTGCTCGATTTCATTTCTGTTCTCTAAAGTTTGCAGAGAGATCTAATTTCGTTCCGTCTCTAGGAGAACTTGTAATTTCGTCACGGTAAAGAAACCATTAGAAATTATGTGAATTCGGTGGAGGAAATAATATTGAATTTATCGTTAAATATGAGATTGATAATCTTTTCCTGGTTAAAATTTATGGGATGGTAAATTTTTTTGGATTAGTAATAATAGAATGATTTTTCTCCGCCCGCATATACATCAATTTTATCGTAGAGTATAATATTGGCGAGGAATTGGAACAAGTATGGTACTTTTATTAAACTCTCTTCTAGACACGTGGCAATTCGTCTATGAGATCGTCGCAATACGCGATACGAATATTTATGGCATTCCATTCTTCCCGCGGCTTCCTCTTTCATTCTAAAGTCATAGAAAACGAGTTTTCAATGCCGTGAATCCCTTAAACTTGGTCCAAATGTCTTTCCAATACATGCATAACGCGTTACCGTACGTGGATCGATTTGCAACCGCTATTAAAGAGAATATAAACTCGTAAAAAATATCGATACTATTTCCTCGTACATTTTTGCGAATACATCGGAGATGGTTGTAAAAATCAACGAATATGACGAAAATATATCGCAGCATTCTTGCTCGGATATATAATAATAATATTATTATTATTATCACGTAAATGAATTACATTAGATTCAGATCGATTCCTTAGATCAACGAAATATTAAATTATGGACGATTAATCATCTCGTTATTTTCCTCGCTAAAAAAAAATAATAATTATATCGCATATAATTGGGAAGGTTCATTCAATAAACACTATTTTTCAAGCGCATTAATACTGATTCGACTCTCTATCACGATTTTACTTTCTTCTGATCTTCTTATGCGTTTATCGACGCCACTCGTGCTTTATTTCAAGATACGACGCATCTTGTTCTTTTCCACAATTATACAATTGCGCGCACGATCAAACGTAGCCATATTTACTTAGTCATTGATGATAATTTACATGCCTCGAAGAAGATTCAACCCTTGCAACGTTTCCTTTATTTCCGAAATAAAATTTGAGATTCTTATCTTCGATAATGATTTCGATAAATGCAACGCGTTCGATGCAAAACGCGTAAATCGCGCGAAAAAGTTGGACGCGAAAAAAAATCGTTATTCCCCTCCGTGATGATAATTTTCGTTAATATCTCGCGCATTCTCCATTGAATGTTTCGTTTTTACTCGTCATGGTACCACACATAGACAGAAGTATTGTCTCTGCTTAGCCGCACATATCCACGCGATTAACGTAACTCGTAATTTATTATATACCCCTGGCTGTTGTGAAATATTTGAAATGTTTTAACGCGTGTGCTTCCTCGTTGTTTCCCCGCTCTCGAGTAAAAAACCATGCCGAGAATTATTCCATTTCCAATCCAAGAGTTTTCCCTCTGTACGAACATCTTACTTCGAGTTTCGATTATCAAAGATGTTTTGCATTATTAGAAGCTGATGATCAAAGAAATCGCCATATTTAAAGGAAAGGAATCCTTCCTGCTATGTATTAGGAAACAGATTGTGGAATTAATAGTAAGGATAGACTCACTATATTGAAAAAAGGAAAACGAAACAGAATCGAAACGACAGTCCCATTCAATGGTACCCAATTCACAAGCAAACGTAAAACGAGTCGAATTTTTATATATACATATCATTTTTAAATCATTTTATTAACACTCGCGAGAAACTTTTGTTCGATAGAAGAACGTCGCCTCGATCAATCTGACGAGAATCGTTGATAGAATTTAAAGGGTGGACGAGGGTGGCGACGTAAATTAATCTGACGAGGCCTCATTTTTCCCCGATGATACGTGCCCCCTGTACGCGTGTGGCCAAACGCACTGCGTGCACGGAATATCCGCGCTATACCTCGTCGAAATAAAACCAGCCTAGATTCAATGAGGAGACACGGTGGGGGGGATCGGGATGAATGGAAATAAAGGGGGTGGCAGGCAGACAAGCACGTGGGGCCGCGAATTAACTGGTGAAAAGCTGGGGTATAAATAAAACGGCGCGGTTTCCGGGGCGAATTGTACACGCGATTCCAACAACGCTGTTCCACCGTAATTCCTGTCGTCCATTTCGAAAAATCGTCCATGAATATTTTATGACATTACTTCCGGTCGCTCGAGTCTTCCGTTCTATCATCCGCATCAAATTTTTCCTTTCTCTCCCAACCTTGTGCCATATTTTACGTACGCTTATCGATTGCATTGCATTTTCTAAGAAATGCAACTCGATTATTCTCTCGATTATTTCCCCCAAGGGAAGTTATTCTACTCGGAGGATCACTCTCAATTATTTTGCCTTCACTTTGCGCTCTCCGAGAGTTATTTTTCCTTTGGACGTAAACACTACCGGACGAAAGTATTATTCCCTGAAAATGATCGTTCCCAAATGCAGTATCCCGCTACGACGAGGAACAGAGTTTCGAGAGCGAAACTCGTTAAAGTTGCAAACTTTTTTGCATTCTACTTTCGACGATCGATATCGTTTCTCCTCTTAAAAATTTGTGGAATGTAACGCGATATAACAAATTTACCCATTCTCTCAACTTGTGCTCGTTGCGAAGCGCCATTTTTTTCTCTCGAGTTCATCCGTGTCACCAATCATGTAAACCGGAACGAAGAGCGGGGGCAAGAGGTTCGCGTAACGTGGAAAGAATCCGCTCGAATTGCCTCCAAGGATAAAAGGGGGAGAGGCTTTGTCTGGATGACGACGACGAACCACTCGCTTTCTTCAGTTACTGCTTCCTTCCTTTTCAGGGTCGCTGATTACGCGCCTACCGAGAAATCCGAGATTAATCTTGCCAGACTCGTCGCGCCTCGAGAACTTCATCAACTGGATTTACTTTTCGCTCGCGATTTATACCACTTTATTTTCCACTTCGAGAGTGTAACGTTACTCGAAGCCTTGGATGGTGATTTAGGCTTAGATTCGACACCATCGCCATTGATTTATATTATCGATATTGTTAATCGCGTGCAAAACGTGGTGCATTAATTCAGAAACGTGAGACGACTCGGATGAAAATTTTTATTATTCTTTTTTTAACAAAGAAGAAAGAAGATTTACTTTGAAGATTTAACGCGCGAATGATACATACAAGTCAGATGGTCTCGATACAACAACTCGAAAGAAAGGCAGGAAGAAAAAAAAAGTAGACTTACAGCAAGAAACGGGGGAAAGTTGTCTAGCTAGGAAGGGGATGGAACGTTTCGTAGTAATCGATAAAGCGAAGGAGATCCGTTCCAAAAGGGTGCGCGAAGCAACAAAGAAGCGTGGCAAAGATAGCAAGGCCATTGTTCGTTAATCGTAAACGAACTGATCTTTCATGACGATTTTTATCGAAAGGAAGTGATGGCGCGTTCAATAGATATTTCGTATATTTTTCGATATTTTCCGCGGACAGGGAAAATAGATTTGGCGAAAAGATGGGTGTGACGATCGACGCAGTTTACACTGGTCCGCGGTTTTGAACGCTTGATGAACCGGTGAGCGAGAGAAAGAGAAAGAGAGAGAGGAGTGCTTGCTCACCGAGATGGCTGGTCGTGATCGGTGCCAAATTCGCGACCTGAATCGATCTTGCCAATTTATAAGGGTATTGGCCGTTAATGAACGATCATCCGTGTATACAATGTAACGTAGCCATCGATCGAATATCGAGTTTCACCGAGGTAAAGCAAATTTACATTTACTTTGACGGTTGGTAATCCTCGTAACGCGAGGGGCTTGTTACTGCACGAGGGATTCGTAGAGACAAGATTTCTACCACTTTCTTCCGCGCAATTATACGGATGTAACAAATGTTCTTCTTATTATTTATACAAAAATTTGAGTACGTAGATGGATTACGTCGAAAAGAATAAAAATAATTCTTGTTCAATAGTACATGCAAGAATCGACGTAACACGAATATCGTCCTCGTTTTATATTCGTTTCGATCGTTTTATCCCGTATAAATACGTTAATTTATTCGCCTTTGCGCCTCGTTGCTTGAAAAAACGGGGAAGCTACATTTCGTCGATGAATGTAAACGAGGAAATATTTGGAGACGAATCCGGGTGAATATCGCGCGGGGGAGGAGGGAAACGTAAAACATTTCCTCGATTCTTTTTTTCTTTTTCCTTCAGGACGCGTTCTCCTGACGGGATTCCTGGCCGGAGCGAAGCGAAGTTACCGGGATCCACTACAGGATTTTCTCCATTCCGGCCCCCGATTCGCGATCCACCGATTCGATACCGTCGCTCGGAACACCCGCTACATTCCCACTCCCCCCGCCCGGAATCGACGGGAGAGAACATTACGAGGGGACAAGAGGTTACGCAGTGGCGTTGACCCACGTATACACCTACGATTTTTCCATCGGCCCCCGCGATATCTTCCCTTCTTTATGACTCCCCCTCCCTCCCCCTGCCCTTCCCCTCGAGCGCCGCGCGTTGCTCTTGGCAATTTTATTTCCTATCGGCCGCGACGCGATTCCCCGATTTTAATTAAAAGAATATCGCGCCATCAATTCCGCGTTCCTTGATCCCCTCGCGATATAAATTACGGACGTGCAATATACCCGCGCGCCGCGCAAGTTATGGATGTTCGTTTGAATATCGTTAATATCATCAGTGAAACCATCGTTGCAATCGTCGTCATGTTTTTTTCTCTCTTTTTTTCTTTTTTCATGGCCGCCACTGATCCGCCACCTGATCGATATCCAATAGAAGTCGAAGGTGTTTTTCAAGTTTTCATCGGGGGTATATAAATCGTTACGAGCTTTCTCCAATTTCGTATCGATTGTATCCTGTTAATTTAAATCAATCGGGATTGAGGTAAAAAATGGAGGGAAGAATAAGATTCGGAAGGAACAATAATTATATTAGGATTATATATCATTACGACGAAGATTCATACAAATTTGTCTGATTTTAGATCGATTAAGAAAATTTTCATCGAAAATCCTGACGTGTACGTGATATCGCGATATGTTGATATATACGTGATACTCTGTACTCAGGATATATTTCTGGACGTTTTATTCGTATCGGCATCGATTCCACTTGCCGCCCCCACCCCTTTGTAACTACAACATCCGACATCTTTATTGCGCCTGCGATAATCCTCCTGAGTATACCGGTCGAAATAGAGGAAGCGTAGTTTCATAATAAATTTTTACAAGAAATGAGAGCAAAACGGACCTGCAACTGGAATAAGCGCTCGACGACGATATAACGTACATACGTTATATGCAACCGGATCTATTCGAAACGAGAAATTGACGAGGAGAGGAACGAAGGGAGGATGATTTCCGGCGGCGCAGTTACGCGTCCATTTACATATTTCACGCGAGACCACGATACGTTTAATAAATAAAACGGGGCGGGACGGGGAAATTTGGCCGATATATCAAGTTCGACGCACGCCTTTAAACAGAATTTCGAAACGAGATCTTCTCCCTCCGTTTGACCCCGTTTAATCGCGATGCATATTTGCTCGATGCAAGAGGAGGAGGAGGAGGAGGAGGAGGAGGAGGAAAGAGAGGCTCATCGAAAAGCTGCGCGGAGAATGGTACGCGCAAGCAAATTATTCGAATTTATAATTGGGGCGTTTAACGCGTCCCGCTCCGGGTTTGTAATGAATAGGGTTATAGGTGGATAATCGATAATACGAGAATATCAGATTATAAAATGTATTTTCGCGTATAAAGTCGAAAGTGGAAAGGGATGTTTCCAAGGTTTCATTCTCAAAAATGAAAGATTAAATTGGATAGGGGGGTGGGATTAAAGACACGCTCGAAATTATTAGCGCTAATGAGTATTATCGTTATTGATTTAAATTAATTTAGAAAATAACGAATTATTATTAAAATTCAATCTAATAATGCATTATGAGTTTTAAAATGGGTAAATTGTCAATAAAGAGAGCTCGACAAGTAACAATATACGTTAAGTGGAAGTTAGTTTAATGAGATTTCGAACACGTTTGAAGTATCTAAACTATTCCGTAATGTTCTAGCCTTGAAATACGATAAGTCGAGTTTCGAAAGTGCTTGATATTTGATATTAGAATTTGGGAGGGGGATTGTTACAAATATCAATGTTATTCACCGTACGCTCTCGAATTATGAGTTGAATTAATAATTTTGAGAGGGTGGCGGGTCAAAATAGCGATAACAACCGGTGCAAATTATATTTTGTATGCATTTTGCAGAGTAAGGCAGTTAGATAGCGAATAGTTGCGCGGATAAAATAGATCTGCTCTATTACCCATTGTCCTTTTCCTGGCAATGCGTGCATAGTGGGTTGGTGGTGTGGCGCGATAACGACTTGAGACCCAAAATATATTGGACCTCGTAGCGGCTGTATATTTGGGGCTCATGAAAAGCACAGGAAGGAAATGGGACCGAAGGGGATCCTGGGCGGTGCAAGCATGATGCTATAAAACTGAAAAAATCGGGAAAGAAACTAAAAGTAAACTAAAAGTCGTGGAAATGGAAATTGAAAACAAACAATGTTTTTTTTTATAACAATCTAAAAATTTATCCACGATCTTAAAATGGATCCACGAATCGATAACGATTTGGATTTAACGGGACGATGAACACATACGAACACATATGAAAAGAGATCTTCGATGAATTGCCTTGACGAATATCGATCTGTTCTCCCTCAACATATCTCGCCTCAACAAATTTACATCGCGGCGTTCTATCATCTTTCATCCCTCTCAGCTTTCATCAACTTTGAAAATCGTGTCACCGGCATCGAAATTCTCCCTTTTCATTCTACCTAATCCCATAATTTATGCGATATGTACTTTTAATTAATCAAGAGATACACACACACACGCGCGCGCATACATCGCGTTCTTCATCCACTTTTCGCAACGTGCCGGTAATCTGCTTCGACTCTCTTGTGTTTCCGCACGGTACCGTGTCGCGTGCATACAATCCACACTTTCGAATCGAAGTTACCACTCGAATCGTAATCACAGTTTCCAGGATGAATACTCGCTCCGCCACTTCGTTATTTTAAAGTTAATTCGTGCAAAAATCAATGCGCCACCCGCCCCTTTTAAATCGCATTACCGTTCAAATATTGGAATAAAACTCGGTGCACAATACATCGTGTTCCTTCATGTCGAATCGCAGATCAAACTTTTCCGACCTTTGCCAAAGTGATTCGAAAGTTACAATCTCTCTCTCTCTCTTTCTCTCTTCGATTAATTCGACTTAATCGACCATTTCCGATTGGAAATCGCTCCTCTTTTGGCGTCCATTATCCCCCCCGCCCCCCCAATGTTTATCCTGTTTTCGTCGAACAGACACGAGGCGTCGATAACGTGATTCGAAACGATATTTCGCCCCATTGGGAAAGATGCATTCGAATTTATATCGAATCGTAGCCGATACACAGATGTGCGATGGAATCGTGTGTATGGATTTAATTGCGGGGAATCGGAATGAAAGAGGAGTGGAATACGGAGCGGGGCCATGTTGTTAACCCGTTCGCGGGTAGGCGACCGATTTTCCTTTTGTTATTCGATCGAGGCCAGTTTTTGTCGGGCCGGTGAATTGGCCGACAACTGAATTAACGGCGGCAAATCATTACGGCGATT
>NW_006263420.1:548204-550185 GCF_000469605.1 Apis dorsata
ACTAATTTCAATTGTGGAGCCCCAAAGGGAGAGAGGGAGGGGAGGTGTATAAATCCACGCGGCTCGAATTCGAAGGGGGTGGTTCCTGCGAATAAATTGTACGTGGCGCGACGGAGGGAAAAATTGAATCATTTCGGACGGAATTGTTGCTTTGAGAATGATTCTCACCGTGTAATATCGATCGAGGAACGGTAAGACGATTTTTATTTTCGAAAATTAAGAGAAATGGTGGTATTTTTCATTTTTTATTTTTGTATTCCCGTTCGTTCAGATTATATAAGTTTGTTTAATCGGAAATATCGTGAATGTATTATGAGGTGGAGAAATAATTCGCTGAATTTTTTTTTCTTTTTTTAAGATTAACTCAATTAAAAACAGATTTCTTTCGTTTCGAGTAAAAAATAATTGTTGTTCGGCGCACACGGAAAATGGAAGTAGGCCACTGTAGTTGGAATTAATTAAAAGTTCACGATAATTGAGCACGATGAACTGTTCTAATTGCAACGTGGAACGGCGTGGCAACGAAAACGGCGGTGGATGGCCGAAATTTCGGGAATTTTCGGCCCCTTAAAAACTCGATTTTTCCCGGTGGCAACGATAATCACATCAACCGGGACCCCGTATATCTCTGTACACGCGTGGAAAAATTCGCGCGAAATTGGGGCGAGCGTGCGATTAATTAAAGTAACGCCGTGTCAAGGGCGTTGTACACGCGCCATTCTAGGCAGGATTGGTAATTAAACTCTTCGAATGAGTGGCGACCGAAATTTTCAACAATTTTAATAACTCGTTCGATCGTTTTCGAAATGAAAATTCAATAAGAATCGTAAAAAGGAAAAAAAGAGAATTTATAAGCAGATAGATAAACGAATCTTCGAGCTTTATAAAGATATCCTCCTTATCTTATCTTATTTTTTCGAGTTGGCTGGCTGAATAGCAGTAAAATCCCGGTAAAACCAAGATGGATCGATGATAACCTTCGCTACTTAAGTAAGAGGGCTCTCTTAGCCAGACGTGGATATGGAAACGCAATTTCTCTGTTCTGCCCGCCGCGACATACGCGACGTAATTCGGAAATTGGATGATACATCTTCCAAAAAAAAAAAGAAAAAAGATTAACCCGATATAAACTCGGGCGCAACCGAGCGCAACCGAGATTTTTCCGGGAAACTGCTTACGACCGTTACGTTTGATTTATCGCGGATGTACGGTCGATTCGGCCACGAGGTTGGCAGCCGTTGCACCAGGAATTAAGTATACTCGCGATAACTTATCTATCCGAGAGGTAGAGGCCGTATCTTACACGCCATGGAATATTTATCGGGATACCGCGTGAACTCGATTAATTGGTGAAATATAGCGGTCAACTTCGCACCCGTTCTCATCCGTTCCTTGATCAAGCGGTTTCTCAGATAATGGACCGTGAAGCTCGAAAATGTGACGTGGAAACGAGTAATAAAAGGGTAACGACGTTTTGAATTATGGGGAGCAGGGAGGAGATATTACGACGTAGAATTGAAAGATCGAGCGATATTTTATCGTGATCCTGAAGATAGAGGTAAACGTAAGGTTTAAATGAAAGGTTCTTTTCCATTTCGCAATGTGAATCTCGGCGACAAGAAATCAAGAAATCGACGGTCAACCTGATTCTGACACGTCGCGGTGAAACGTAGCGTTTCAGAGAAAGCGTCACAAGCTGCAAACATTTTTCTTTCCCCTTCGTTTCTCCACTCTCTAAGTTCGCTTATTCTATTCCTCTCACTTCCTCCCCCTTTCTCCCCTTATTTCCAATTATCCAGTGGAAAATATCTTTAAAACCTGAAAACGATTCCGTATAACATATTCTTCCTACATTTTTACTTTTACTCGTCAAATATTCTCCCAAAAAGGGATTAAAAAATATCATATATACTTTTGAAGCGTGGCCAAGTCTCACCGTATCGAGAAAGAACGGAGCCGGATCGATTCATTGGCGAATTCC
>NW_006263420.1:550224-550952 GCF_000469605.1 Apis dorsata
GTTGCCAATTGAGACAACATCGAGAGATTTCGTTTTCTTCTCGCAAGCCGCGTCGTGAAACGAGCCGTGGGGCTTTCCCTGGGAACAGAGCGTAGGAGAGGTCGTAGAGGCGGAAGGTCGGGCGATAAATTTCTTGGAATCGCGACGCCCGCCCTCTCGCGACGCCATTGTCGGAAAAGAAGAGGCAAGAGGACCGTGGTAGGCCGTGTACGCGGATGTGTAGTTCGCAGCGATAAAGCGAGTTCCGTGTTCGCGGGAACAGGAGAAACGCCGTCGAATTGTCGTTCCTCCTCGCCGAGCGAGGATATTGCGCGTGAAAGCTGTGACGAGAAACTGTACCACCGTGTCCTCGATTGTTTCAGGGCAAGTTCGAGATCGTTTCTAAATCTGTTGGAATTGCGCGAGGTTTATATCTTCTCCCACGTATCGTGCAATTTTGTAGGTTATCGGAAAATTTATTACATCCCAAACTATCTGTTCGATTCCGAGTTTTTCGTCGATTCGAACGGATTAAATCTGTACAATCGTTAATCGATCTTAATTAACCTGCGAAGTGTTTTTACTTTTACTCAAATATTCTCTCAAAAAGGGATTAAAATAGATTTATCATTGCCATACGCACTTTTGAACGAAGCCAAGCCTCACCGTGTCGAGGAGGAGCGAATCGGATCGATTCATTGGCGAATTCCAATTGAGACAACATCGAAATTTCGTTTTCTCGTGGCGCA
>NW_006263420.1:550998-559243 GCF_000469605.1 Apis dorsata
AGCCTCGTCGTGAAACGTAAAGAAGTTCGATACGAAGTGTTTGTTTAGCGGAAATTGACGCAAATTATTTCGTTTCGTACTCGAATCTACTAAGAATTTTTTGAGATTTCTCGAACAAGTCGTTGGAGAAGCGGTCACCAATTCGGAGGGGAAAAATGAAATAGAAGATGAAAAGTTGTCGCGTCATTTGCTGCACAATGGTCGGTCGAAATTGTGTTTCGATGTTGGTAACCGAATAAAGGGGGGAGGGACGATATTCAGGACGAAAGCAATTTGTGTACACGCGAGAAATTGTTTCGAGTTTGTAACAAGCAATAGCTCGATAGCTCCCTCTCTCTCTCTCTCCCCCCTTCCATTTTGATTTTGACGTGCATTTAATAGCCGCGCACAATGATATCGGCAATCATTCGTGTTTACCGTGATAGAATGGAATCAACAATCGTGGAATCCTCGCGTGATTATACACGACGACTGTGGACGGGATAACGCGATAGAACGGAAGCGTTGTCGCGTCTGGGGGGACGATTTCCATTGGGCCAAGTTATTCCGAGCCGCAGGTAAACGGCGTGAGTAATTGTTGTTGCAGAGGGAGGCGAGGGAGTGGAATCTCGAAGGCCTTCTCTCTGCATTTTGACCCTTTCCGCGTCTCATTTCCTTCTCTCTTAATAAACCGACTCTTGTCCCTTATCCTCTCGTTCCTCTTGGTGTTTCAAAGTCGGCGCAATTTTACCGCAACACCACTTTATTCCCTTTATCCGTTGCCGCGCAACCGTGCTCGGGATGAAAAGGTTCTTCGTCGTTCTTCCCTCGTTCTTAATTATATACGTACACATATAGCGGAGCTAATTTTTACTACGATTTTTCAATTCCTTCCTTCTGATCCTTTATCTCTTGATAATTTTCCTATCCAATTTTATCGATATCGATAAGATAAATTTACATAGGTAAAATCCATTTCTTGGTCCTATCTTCTTATCCGGAGGAGATGATTCGTTTAATCGTAGCGAGAACATTTATTTTTTTTGAAAATCTACGGAGAATTACTCGAGGAAAAAACTTAAGGGACGAGAATTCAATGATTTAACGGAATGGAAAAAAGGAGGGAGGGGGTAAATTTGGATAAAATGTCGAAAGGTGAGAGCAAGCGGCACGGATCCTCGATCGCAATTTCAATTTCCTCTCCTCCTGAGATGGAACACGGTCCACCGTCTCATTTTACTGAATCTTCCGCACGATTGCCGTCTCCAAACTTTTTTCGTCCGACCAGGTTTTCCGTGGGGATGGAAGTACGAGCCTCCCCCATCCCCATCAGAAGGAAATTCCACGGTTCGGAACAAAAGAGGATGCCCTAGTCGGTGCAATATGTTGGCGATTCCCTGCTATCGTCGAAAGACGATAAAAGCTTGGGTGGATGTGCCGATACACGGATACATTTGGATGAGTTTGTGTGCCGTTTCTCTTTTAAACCGCGCTTTATAGTTTTCTTATTGGACCCGTGGTACGAGAGCGTAGGGTTGTTCGTGTCCAGTGTTTAAGATGCGCTCCTCCTCCAGGCGTACAGCATCCGAATTTCTCGTTTTAAACGAATCGACGAGCTCTCGAGGAATATAAACAACCATTCAATGATTCAATAAAAACGTTTTTCTTTTCTTTTTAGATTCTCTTTATAGATATATCGAACTAAGTGATCGAATTTTTTTCAGAAACTCTTCAGAAATCAAGGAAGCTCTTGTATCGTTCCTCAAGGCTACATTAATTGCCACATTAATCGTGATAGAGATAGAGCGATGGCATAAGATAATTTTCGAATATTGAAGAAATTGCTTGTATTATGATGATTTCGAAACTATTCTCCATAAAAGTTAGAAAGTATTAGCAATTCAATCTTCTTCGAGGATGCGAACGCGTAGAAGGATACAAGAATGATTAGACGAAAAAGTAGTTTGATCGAGATATTCGTGTCGTGAATGGGCGAATCATGAACGGCCGTTCCATATACCTGCGGTCGTTTATCCCTTAACGGAAATGCGAAATCGCGGAGACCAAAGAGAATCGATGCGGCGATGCTGTGGTAAATGATGCATTACCCAACATCTGATCTGATTTAGTACCCTCAATCTCCACTGTTTACGTTAATTGCTTGCGCTTTGATTAGGGAACCATCGATCGAAACCCTCCCCCCCTCTCTCTGTCTAAAATTAATGCGAGTGATTCGCGTTTGCGCGCGATAATGTCAAGAAAACGATGCCCCATCTTGAATCGAATCCGCTTGATTTTCTTCGAAACCGATTGCTAATTTAATTGAAATTGACCCGATCCTCTTTCGCCTCGGATGAAGACGAATCGAGAATCCTTCGCAATTAAACCATATTTTCCACCATCTTTTCCCCTTCCTTCTCTCTCTCCACTCAAAAGTACGAAGAATCCGTACTTGGAAAAATAAGATAAGATGGGAAGATCGGCCTCCAGGCATGATCGATCTTGGATTTAATGCGTCGATTGATTGACCTATGCGGACGTTAATTCGATTCTGATTGGAACTGTTTAACTTTTAATTGGAATTCGTGACGAGAGGAGAGGAGACAGCAATCTGTATTCTTGATCTCGAAGCTCAAAGAGATTATCTCTGGAGCGAGGGCGAGGAGGGAGAGCTCGAAAGGAGATATGGCCGATTCGTGGAATTAACTTTCTCGACGATTCGTCGAGTTGGATGAAATCAATAAGTGGAATAAATCAACATAATTTTGAAGCACGCATCCCGCAATGATAATTGGCCTATTGGGCTATTATTATCCATCAAGGCTGCTGCCTGTTAATCCTTGTATCGGGTGGCGGAGGATCGTATTAATTACGGGGTTGCTGCTGAATTCCGCGTTGCCCTCGTCACCGGATATTTCGCCCGTTTCAATTCAATTCGATCTCTTCGTGGGTTATTTTTCACGAGGAGGAAATAATTAACGATCCTTTGGAAAGAATGGACTTTTTTTTTTTTTTTTGGAAAAAATTATCAGATCGTCGAATCAAAACGGATACGATTATTATTTTCGAGAAAGGAATGAAAGAGTATTCCACGTAGAAAACGGATGAAAATGAAAAAACCCTGGTGGAGGACCGACCAGGATGTGTCATTCGTTTGTATTCGTTTTCGGACAAAGCAGATAAAATATCGCGCACATAGCGTGATACGGGTTACCGTATCGCTGCACATCTTGATTCGATATCCACCTCAATATTTATAGACGTTTTCTGATAAATCCGTGTGATTTACGGAGCTATCGTTTCACCTATCTCCATTTCCCAACAAGCGTTTAATTCGTAATAAGCAAAACTATCTGATCCCCTAATAGAAATCGCTTCTCTTGAACATAAAAATTCGACAAAGAATTGCACAACAGCAAATACAACTATGCAAAACCTTCTTTCTCTCGTTCTCGACACCGCTTCGTAAAACTCTTCGTAAAATTCAAGCAAAGGTCACGCGAAGAGTCCATTGAGAACAAACAGCGAAATATTCTCACGTCCACGATACTTGAACCGCGTGGAACAAGTTAAATAAGTCTTGGCGCGTGACGCGCGATTCCTCATCGTCGTTCCTCGGGATAATAATACTTGCACGTATTTGGAACAATGGCCCCCCGAGACAGGGTAGCTCGGGCTGGGAGAAATCGGGTCGGGAGAAAAGAGAGGCGGAAGAAAAAGGATGACGGGCGCGAGTGTTGCATTAGCTAGATAGAGGCGTGGCTTGATTCGAGTCCATTCTTCTCCACGGGCCTCCTCGGCTTACATTTTCGGTGCATTCCGTGTTTAATTTGCCCGACCGGTTGCGTGTCGACCGTAAAAAACTGAGTTCCCTTCTGGAACCGTTCCATTAAACCGACTGAAAATACCGAGACAGGTGGCCCCGTCGAGAAGGGAATTACAAGCTTCTTTGTCGTCCGTCCAATTTTCACAACTCCTGGAATCGTATGTGGAAAATCGTGGAGAATCGCGCGTGTCGGCTCGCTTTTAAGAATACGTATTATTGACGCGTTTGAGGATTTAGAATCGAGGGGAGCTGTCACGATTTTGGAATTGGAATTTGGAATTTGGAAACTCGGTTCTTTTCAATGATGGATTGAGAAAAAATAAGAAGAATTTGATGATATCGTACAGAGTAGAAGGGTGTGTTCAACGTGGAGTGATAAAATTAACCTTTTAGAAATTGTTTAACGAAATTGCACTTTGAGAAAAAGATTTATACATCTTTCTTTTTCATCCATAAAGATAATGACGAAAGTTTTGTTTAATCGTATCGAAAATATTTAAACGTTGCGACGAAGGAGATTTATCGAATGACGGTTTTCATAAGGAAACTTTTTTCATTCAAGCGTTTGTTAAACAGTTTCGCGGAAATAATAAATCTTCCCCGTAATCTTTCCATAACGCGACATCTCGAGATATTTTTTTCGTAAGTCGATGATAATAATTCCAGCTGACTTCGATATCGATTCTACTCGAGGAAACGTTCTTTATGCGAGCGAACAGGAGACATCTGGAAAGTTTTGTATTCGATTTTTCGAATTTCATTCGAAGCGTCAAAGGAAACCTTTGATAAAATGATGGGTAATCCAGAATCGGAGATGAAACGGAAGGAAAAAAAAGAAGAGAGAGAGAGGAAAATAAGATGAAAGATGGAAAAAGACGCGTGGATTTTTATTACACGGATTGTACGATGGGAAGTGACTCCTTGTGGCTTTAAGCGAGTCAAGGCAAATTCATTAAAAGTTTGATTCCATTTCTGTGCCCAACGTCTACCCTCCCTTTCTTCTTCTATACCATTTAGAGAGGTAACGATGCCTCGTTCCAATCCTTTTCGTCATTATTCGATAAACTTTTAATTGCCCGCGTACACAATCGGATGAATAGATACTAAGAGATAAATACAGGATGAAAATCGCTTGAAGTTGTAGTGGACACTCTTCGAGACAGTGTCTTCGAAAGCCTCGTCGAAACTTTTTTAGAATGAATTATAATCGATATCGTAATTCGTACAATATCGAGAAAGCTTACAGCTTACATCGTTTTATTAATGATTATTTGATCGAAGTATTCCAATGATATTTTTATATATACATATATGTATTTTCATTTCAAAGATTTAAAGGTACGTAAAGATATATATATTTCCTGTATTTTTATTCTATATTTTTCCGTATTCTATTGTTTCAAACTACTAAGGGATTAACTTTTATTTCAGCTACGAAATTTTCGTACGGGATTTTACAAAATGACTGGCTCAAAATAGAATTTATCCTTTATATTCCGTTCCTTTCGTAGGAAAATCACGCGGATAAAATAAAATTCTTAAAATTTATACACATAATTTTACGCAATTTAGATCGATATTCTCAACATTGTAATTTCAACGTTGTAATTTTCTACGAATCCGGATTCAACGCATCAAGTCTCGTAATACGTGAAATATAGCTCGATTGATCCTAGATACGTGAAATTTCATTTCTGCGTTATAATCGATTGAACGAGTCGTCACGGTTGATCTATGGATTCGTACAACCGGAAACCGCGTATTAAATCAATATTGGCGGAAGGCGAATAAGCGTCGCGGAATAACTCGAGGACTATTATTCACGCGGAGGAATAAATATCGTTGCGAATTATGTATTTACTCGGTCGTGGGGCAATTTGTACACGCGGACGTATCGAATATCGATATCGAGGAGCGTTCGAAAAAGATGGCAGTCTACGAGAACGAGTTAAAAGTCGACCGAATCCCGTTTCCATCGCGTTGCACGTGTTCCGGGGACGTGTTGAAGCAGCAGGGAAAGAACGTGCTGCACGTCCGTCAAGTTTTTATCACCGCAATTTTCATGCTCCGTGACAAAATGTTATCCGTAATTGAATCGCTAATAAATCGACCACGTGCAGGTGACCACCGCCTGAGAAATTCGATTCACTTTTCATTATTTTACAATTTGTTTAAATCCCATAACGCGGTTATCCAATCTTTTCAGATCTTTGCAATTCTGATATATTTCCTTCTATATAGATAAAAATTAATAGAAAACGAAAAACAGAAAATTATTAGATAAATATTTCGATATAACAGGAGAAAATTATAAATATTCGAATTTCTCGAGATAATTTTCTTACAATGAATATTATTAGTCGCTGTAAAATTAACACGTTCTAAGAGACTTACAATCTTTCTCTCTCTTTCTCATCTGCGATACGATAAAAATAAACAGTGTTCCGTTTCATCAAGCGGTTCACGACACCGACAAACGACGCGGAGAGGATTCATTTACTTCAGACTCGTCCGTTTTTGTCAACGTATACGTTCCACTATTTACTTTCGAAGAAGATATACGACTACGTCCAATTTTATTTATAAATCACCTTGGAATCTCCCGTTTAAAACTGTACGACGAGCGAGACGCGACTCTTGAACGACAAACTTACGAGTTTTCATACGGTCTTTGTTTGCCGTCCCTCTATTGTCTGATCGCGCGGAGTCTGGTCCCCGGAGAACGACCTTCGCAGTTATGGGCGGCAGTTCGTCACAGTTTTTTCTCCTCTCCGTCTCGTGTTTCGGATCGCGAGGAACGCTCACACTTTTGGATAAACGGAAACAGAAGAGCACGAGGAAACTTTTTTAACCGAGGCTCGAAGATGGACGACATTGTCGACGGTTGTTTGTCTTTGACCCGCCACTTCGAATCGGTTTTGTTTAGCCCGCGTGAAATTTAATCGAATTTATGGTAATTCGCTACTCCTCGTTCGACCAACTTTCTATTCAGCTTCGGGGCAAAACATCGTTTCCTACGTTTCAGATATACACTGCCTACCCGTTTCTTGTACCCGTTCCATGCGCGAGTTTGTAATTATACGGTTAAATATTCCAACGTCGTTTGTAAAAAGTGTGTATTTTATCGTGAACGGTAAATATACGAAACATTCTCGATTTCGATCCCTTCATTGGAAATTGAAATATATATAAAATGACGAGAAGGAAATTCATTTTCTTCGTATTTACGCGTTTTAATTATTCGACGAATTATTCTCTAGCAGAAAACGTTTGGGTCTTCGTTTTTTGCGTGGCGGTTCAAAAATTCATTCACTGTCGCGCGAGGATCAAGTTCTCCGATTCGTTGATCGAGATTCAATGTTCATTCCTTTACTCATGTACAGGAACTTCCTACATCGGAATACGGACGTAGCTTTTTTAAATTTCAATTTCAACCCCCCGGTGAAGGGGCTTTTGGCTTTAAATGCGAATTTCCACGATGTCGCGCAACCCATTTTTTCCCTCGACACCTTGTCAACACTTTTTCCCTTCCGCATTTTCTCGACGCGCTCGTCTATCCGCTTGACCGTCGATCAATTTATTTGACAGCCGACTTTCGCGGAACAAACGAGGATCATCCCTTTTTCACGACTTTTTTGTCCCCTCCCCTCTCTCCTCTCCCCTCTCCTCGAAAATCAAACCGCTTCCATATTCGCGCAAGAATATCGATTGGATAGCTCGATAATTAGAAATTTCATCTCGACACGAAGTTTTTAATTTCTTTTTTTTTTTTTCTTTTAGAGTATTTCGCCTCGAAGGAATTACCTATTGCGTCGATCGGATTACGCGTGTTCTCGAGTATTTGATATGCACTTTGCACGGTTAATTGACAAACTTGGGCCACACGAGCAAGACGAACGTTTCTCGATAATAATGCGAACGCGTAATTCCGTTCTGCACGAGCACACTTCCTCGCCTTTTCTTGTTCCCTGTTGTTTAATCGTTACTCCTCGTTTTCGAGGCGATCGATCCAACATTTCTTGTCGAATTTGTTCCTCAGATATTCCACAATTCGCGACGAGAAGAGAGACGCAATTTGTTCATTGATAAAAGACCTTCGACCTCCTTTGAAAAAAAAAAAATCTAATTCTCCTCCAGAATTCGTCCACAATATCTCGAGCAACACTTTTCGCGACGACAACTAAACATCGCACACCGTATCATATACCAATGGACAAACACACGGCGTACGCTCCTCGGTCGAATCACCACCACCCATCCACCCCTTCGTTTCGTCCGTTTGCTCGGCTATATACGTTTACTCGCATCTGGTCATCTATTATATACAGGCCGGATACCTGTCGTCGACCACGAGTCCGGTCAAACAAACGCGTGTCCTCGTCGAGCCTCGTATTGGGACGTGACGTCCCCATAAAAAAAAAAAAAGAAAAAAAAAAAAAA
>NW_006263420.1:559656-564179 GCF_000469605.1 Apis dorsata
AATTCCAGGCAGCGGCCGCTGTTTATTTTGGACGCTGGCTGATGGCCGACCGGCTAATGCGCTTTCGAAAGTTGGAAGCGCCTCGTCGCGCTTCGATTCGACGAGCTTTTTTACTTTTAACGCAGATGCGGGATGATGGACGGGAATTGGAACAACAAGATTACAGAGAGACCCGCAATTACCCGCCGCTCCATCATTTCGAAACTCTCGCTGCGGTGGCCGATGGAACGGGGGTTATCGAGTTGTACGCTAGAGGGATGGATGCGCGCTATTAATGGCGGGGGGGGATGTTTGGTTGCAGGGGGGTCGAAAACAACGGGATCCGCCCGTTCGATTGCGATATTGTGCGGCTAACAAGCTTCGAGGCGTGGAGATATGATACGGGGTGATGGGCTGCGGGGTGGTGTGCAATTAGCGAAACTTTCGAATATCGGGGGAGGGGGGTGGAACCCTCGCCTCGCGGCTTCTGAGCGGGTTTTCACCGCGGAAAACGATAATTTCGATTTTCGGATTCACGGTTACGGGGAATAGTCGGTGAGATGTCGGTAACGCGTTCGTAACGATTGTTATTCGGGTGGAGAAGGGGAGGGAGGGGTATTCTTACCGATTCGGAATCGGGTAATGGAAACTATTCCTTGAATGGTCCAAGTTGGAGTTCGAGAATGGGGAGAGTTGGACGCAACGGGTCGGGGAAACAAAGTCGTTCCGAGTTTGGGGATCGATCGTTCCTTCCTCCCTTTTTGGGAGAATTTTTAGAAACGAGATTTGTGCCTGTTAGAAATGTTAAAAATACCCGTCGATCTTGAAGTTGAAAGAAAACGCGGATAATTAATTAATTGATTAATTTCGTAGGTGGAGGATATATTTGTTGGTTCAAATTAGGAAGGGCAAGTGATGTAAATCGATAATTCTTGTAAAACTTTCCTCCCGAAAGTTAGGATAATTTGATTCTCGAAGCTAAACTCTCCGACTGTTGCGCGATTCGTAAGAACGCTTGAAGAACGCGAAATTACGAGTTGAAATTGGAATCGAGTGGAATTTCCTCGAGCATGAAATTCTCGTTGATCAACATTCGCGTTAGCGCGTTGTTCATTGTTCTTCAGCGGCTTCTTGCGCCGAAACATGAACATAAAATACGTTTATCGTATCAATCGCGAAAATCCCCTTGATACGAAGGCAAGAAACGTTGGAAACGTTGGAAGTGATTAACTGCAATTAAGAAAGTAACGAAGATGGAAATTAAGCGGGCAAATCGGTTGGAAGGAATTTAATTTGGAACGTATCAAAGTTTTCTAATAAAATTTCCACCGTTTGGAACAACTCTCGTCCGCGTCTGTTCGTCCGAAAAAGGCGATACGATTTTTCATTCGATTCGACTCCCTCCAACAATTCTACCCCGCGTTCTTTCGTTCGAACGAATGCGAATTAGCTCGTCGTTAATTTATTTAAACCCCTGCTCGACGCGTTTCAACCGTTCTACCATTATGAAATGTTAAACGTTCGTCACGTTTCTATCCGTTAATCCCGGCCTCGTCCGTTTTTTTCGATAAAATTCGATAATTATTTATCTCCATCCGTTTTAATATCGTTTTTAATATCGTTTGTCGATCGTATCATTCACGTTCATTCAAGAACAACAATAACGCAATCGACGATGGGCGCGCCACGATGGGTTTTGATCGAATGTTTCAAATATTTTCACGTCGTCGTCAAATCGACAGAGAGAGATCGGTTCGAAACACGACTTTGTATTTAACTCGATGACGAATTATTTGATTCGTGAATCGAAAGAAGGAGAAAGAAGAGGAAAAAGGAAAAAATCGGCGGCGAATAAAGGCGGGACGAAAAAAGCAGAGGCAGTATTTCGCTCGATTGCAACCGGCGTGAAAGTGGGCGGAAACGCGTCGCGGTGAGAAAAATTCGTGCGGATTGAACCCCCTCTTCCTCTGTGCAAACCATGGGGAATGCGGTCGAACGATGAACGATGTTTTTACGGCCGCGTGCTGCGTGCGTGCGCTTCGTGGAACGTGCATCGACCCACATCGTGGAACACTAACCGACTAACCGACCCTTTCAACCCCTGGTCCTTTGCCTCCCCCCTCTCCCCCGGAATTGCATTTCCCTCCTGCTTCCCTCTCATCATCCCTGTTAAAATGGTAAAATTGGCCCGCCACGGGAGCAAAGTGGAAATACTATAAAGGGACGAGATCGTTTGATACTACACACCCTTCATGTGTGTGCTTCGTGGGTGTGCTTTAATTGCAGACTTTTTTTGCGCGCCAATTCCCTGGCGATTTCCTTTTTTTTTTTTTTTCCTCTTTCTTCTTCTCTCGATCAAACATCACGGTTGTTTTATAAAGGGTTTGGCCTGTTACTATTCGTTCAGTTTTCAGCGAGGAACGAACAATCGGGTGAAGTAATCGTTTTTAAACGCGAGCAATTATTGCCTCGGTATATTCCTGCTTTCAGAGAGAATATAATTAATCGTCGATGCGATTTCTTTTTTCTCATACGATCTCGATATTTCGCGCGTCTCCAGATGTTGCGTCAGATGGGCGAACAAGATCCCTCTGATCGTAGGGAAAAATTTCAAATACGTATCACAGAGGAATTAGGATTTTTGTTATAGAACGGTGGTAAGGGATGATTATTTTCGAAAAGCAATCTTTGAAATGTTAGCCTCTTTTTTAATACTCAATAGCCGAGGAAGTGATATAAACTAGATACTTTCGAAGAATTACTTTGTCAAACCTTTGATCGTAATCTTTGGACAAACTTGAAGATCTTGCGTAGTTTCGAATACTGCTTACGCTTCCTCAGAAGAAAATAAGGAATCTTTAATCAAGGAATTTTTAGAAAAAGAGAAGACGTTCACAGTTTTCCAAAAATCATCAAAAACAATTCATCCAAAGATCAATGGATATTTCTCGATCTTGGCTACAGTTTGTTATTTGTATAAATCGAACGTACTGTAATTGCGATTCAACTATAATAAAACAGTTAGAAGATCAAAGTTCAACAAGAAAAGAATGGAATGGAAAGAATTTTACAACGTCCTAGAAGTTTCTCATAAAAAATTATGGCGATCAAGCAAGATCTCGAATAGGTGCAGTTTATCGTTGCTTTTGTAGCGCATATAGTTGCGTTTCTTTGCACATAGGGCGTAATAAAATGCAGCCGAGTAAGGGGAAGATAATTAATCGACGCTCAACGGTTGAATCCCCAGGAATTCGGGACGACGAGAAATTCGGCCAAGAGATATAAAACTGGGGAATTTAATGCACGTTACGTGAACGCTCGACCAATAAAGTGCGCCGTTGTCGCGGCAGGTGAAACTTCGCAGATGTATGTACCCGCGTGCATTGTCCGCGTGCTTTTCATCAGAGACATTGTTTCCGCTTGCTGAAACATTCTCGCGTTGTACATAATTCGTTATTTATAAAAAAACCGCCACCGCCTCGATGCTTCTCGTCGATCCAAGAAATGCATTTTCCGATAGAATTCTCATTTTATTCCATGATGTTTCATTGAATAAAATGATTGAGCAAATATGAATCTAGGATATATAAAATTGACGCGTATATTTTGATATAGAAATAGAATAGAAATAGAAATAGAAATAGTTTCCGATTCAAAATGGCGAAAATGATACGACAAGGGATCATGTTATTGATCAATGACGTCACGTTATAACAAAAGCAAAAGATTTTTGATCTCGAACGCGTTTCAAGCGAACGTTTCAAACGCGTTTAAGGGAAAATTCGTGGGGGCGGAATTGGTGATATCGGGGCCACGTCACGGAGAAAGCAATGGAAACAATAATCGAACTGTGTTACGTAACAAAAAGTTAGTCCCTAATATCGTATCGAACAGTTTCTACGATTCTGGATGAAAATGATTGTCGTTTCGTAACCGGAGGTTGAAATCGTTATTTGCTCCGAAAATGTATGGTCGTTGAAACGTTTGCGAAACAACTTTCGTCCATTTCTATCGCAGTTCCATTGAATTACACCGATTGTTCGGCCAGTTGTTAGTTTGTTGCATAATGCTTCACAGCTCTGAATCGTTCGCATATCGGCGGACCAAGCAACCGCCTTTTTTTATTAAGAGACAGAGAAAAACGCGCTTTTTACGAGCAGTAGAATTATTTCCCTTTTTATCAAATTGATCTTTTCTCTCTCTCTCTCTCTCTTTCCTTATAGTTACGTTACGCGCCATTGTGATAACAATTGTACGCGTGCCGTTGCACAATCGTGGCGTCGTAACGATAAAAATATCGCGATGACAATAAAGAACACGCCCGTTCAATGGGGTGAAAGATAGAATTTAAAAAAAAAGAAAGAATATACATTATTGATCGTAACTTTTTAAGAGAGAGAGAGAAATTCGTTTTCTTTTTTTTTTCCACGATAATTGGTCGATTTATGAAACGTATTCGATTGATCAAATGGACGGATGCAATTGGACGATACTTTTTTTTTCTTTTTTTTTTTTTTTTTTTTTTTTTTTTTTTTTTTTTTTTT
>NW_006263420.1:564304-565402 GCF_000469605.1 Apis dorsata
TCGCTTTCCCCGAACACGGTTGACGTGTTTTATCTTGTGATTCCCGAGCGACAAATCGTTTTATCGACAGCCTAGCGCAAAATCGCGGAACTGTTATCGCGGCGCAATCCATTTTTCCGGCCAATAAAGGGAAAGCACGTATTTAGGTGGCGTCACCCATGACAAATTTCCTCGTCCTTAGGTTATTTTCGGTCGTTGTTCAATCGACGTAACGAACGCACCCATATCCATACTCGTACTCGCGAAAACGCTCGCGTCCAATTAGTGACTGTTACTTCACTCGTGACGTCACACATCGATCTCGTAACGACGAATGAACGAGAAACGTGCATGCAACCGGATTCTACCGGTTGTTATCCAATACACGTTTCATTCACGTGTATTTCTTCCTTCTTTTTTTTTTTTCTTTTTTTTTTTTTTTTTAACATATTAATCCGGAGGAAACGAGTTCGTCGCGAGTGATTTTTTTTTTTTTTTTCGAAATCGCTTTTGATCTAATTTAATTAACGCGAAATTTAACGCGATCGAATTGGTTCGTTATATTTCGTTCGAACGAAATATTTCATCACTTTTGGAGAGATTACTTCGTCGATTTAAAAATTAAAGATAAATTAATTGTTAAACTCTTTGGGGAGAAGGGAAATAAAAAAAAGGCCAGGTCGATGAACTTCGTTAGAAGGGGCATTGAGCATTTTGCCTTTGATTAAATTCGCCGATGAATTTATTTAATTCAATCGGTATTTTTTTTTTTTACCTTTATTCGAGCGCCATACTCGTTATAGGGAATTTTTTCTGTATTATCGGAGGGTGACGGAAGATTTTATAACGTGTAGGAAACAATCGAGACACGTATGCGACAGACTTATGCGGCAGTGGTTAGTGGCGCAACTTGCGACGCGTTGCCGAACAAGTCGTGGAAAAATTGAATTCCCCTCCCCGTTATACGGTTTTGACGCCCTTTTCCTGGAGACGCCCTCGTTTCGTATCCGCTGCCTCGTTGTCGTTCCAAGAAATTTGGTTAGGGCGGTTAATAAAGTGTTTACTCGGAGAGTAAATGAAATGCACGTAGATTTTCTTTTTTTTTTTTTTTTTTTTTTT
>NW_006263420.1:565574-569381 GCF_000469605.1 Apis dorsata
CAAGGAAGGAAAACGTGGAGAAATGTAAAATTTTCTAAGAATATTGTAAAGAAATACAAGGAATGTTAAAACGGATATTTGTACAAGAATCCGTAAAAGTGAAAGAAATATATACTTTTAGAAATGGACGAAGGACTCGGTGCTGCGTGTTTCACACATTTTCTTTTTTCTAAAATTTAGATTTCGCGAGATGTTAAAATTTAAAATTTTTATATTTTCTATATTTCGGCATTAAAAGTCCGAGCATACCGTTCTCCATACCGATCTTGGCTTTTTCGGGATAAACTTAGTGCAGGTTGGTTGGTGGTACGTGATAGCCGAGTTTCGAGCTTTCACCTGCAATGGTGAACACGAACACATAGGGGACGCCCTGCGTCCGTGCACACCTAAACTGTATACATCGAGGTTTTACGAGCCGTCATCGACGTACGTTGTACCTTCAATTTTACAAGGTTTCTCGCCACTGCTCGCTGATTCAACGCGCAAGATGTCGAACTATTCGTTGATATAAAAATTCCTCCAAAAGCTCCTTCCTTCCCCTTCATCACTCAGTCGACGTCTCGTCGTGAGTTATTCAGAAAACCGACTGTTCACCGACCGACTCGCTTACGTTCTCTTTTTATTCGATTTTGCGAATATCTTGCTCTTGATACAAATCTCTTGATATGAATCTTGTAAAAGATTCGAAAGTGATTCGAATCTGCGTAAGAGTTATTTTATTAAAAAAAATAATAATAGACAATGTAACAAAATTTTTAACGTTTGGAAGAAATATCGAGAAAAATTCATCAAAAGTATTAAATATATTTTCTAAATTGATCACTTTCTTTTTTCATATTACCTCTAAACAAATTTTGATTTCTACTCTATCCATTAATTTTTAATCGTCGAAAGTGATTAATCAACATAAACAAAAAAAATTCCTTATTTCAAGAAAATACCATCTCCAAAATTTTTCCGCGTTTAAATTTAAAAATCGCTCCCCTGCGAATGAAAAAGAAAAAGAAAGAGAGAGAAAAAAAATATTTCATTCTCCTGCTGCGTTCAATTTCTATTCACAATGTACACCTCCGTATATTAATACCTCTCCACGTTATAACAAATGATTAAACGAACGGTTAAATTGATATAGGAAAATGGACAATGGCTCGCTCGCTGTTCGTATACCAGGATCATTTCTCATTCATGTTATAACGTCCCGTTTGTCCCGGGAACTGAAAGAACTGAATTTCGCGAAATATCCGTAGGAATTTCCTTCCTTGCCGGATCGAACAATCGGGCATGGAATAAAATATGTGTCAGTGACGGGTTATCGGGCGCTTTGTTGGCGGAAGTCCGCGTGCACAATCTCTGCAGAATGCACGATCGGTAGACAATCGATACAAGACGTGAATTTCGTTTCAACTCTGTATCCCTCGCGATCCTCCGCGGTCCATCAGGCCTGCTTATTCCACTCGTAAATCGTCGACTGTTCCGTACCACTGACTTTCGACTTTATATCCCTTCGATCTTTCTCCCCGTTTTGATGAATCGAGACTCGCACCGCCGTAAATTATAGCACGAAACTCGCTACTTCGTGAAAATAATCTTTCTCGACTCGTGCGTGTGATTTTGAATGATCGAGATAAAAGTAAGGAAAATAAAGGGAGAATCAATTACAGAGGAGAGAGAGAGAGAGAATTGGATTTATCAAGATGATCAGAAGCGCGATGATCCTTCTAGGATAACAAATCCATTGTGAACGCACGAATTCGTGGTCGTCTTTCCGTACAGTTTGTTGGCAAACGGATAAAGGATTAAGGGAATGAACTGTTCAAAATCGAGCAAATCCTCGCTCCATTTAACAGTGTTGCGCGAACGAAAATCTGTGAGCCGTCGGTCGGTGGACTCGTTGATCCGAGTAATTATTTTGCACCGTTTGAACGGAAGCATAAAGTTTGGAAGACCGCAACAACGGCCACGTTAAATAAACGAGCACGTATATATATATATATATATATATATACCTGTATCACCTGTACGCATTTCTATAAAATCGTAATATCAGAAAATTTTGATTTGGTTTTCTTTTTCTTTTGTTTATCTTTTTTTTCGTTTAATCCCGACGATGGTTATTCGTTTCGATAGATAACGATTGAAAGCCCGCGTTAAAGGATTATTTAGAATAAATGTATCGAATATTCGATAGTAGATAGTAACAGGATCGAATTTCAGGATTTTTCTCGACGCCATGCTGGAGCGGAGTGCTATTTCTATTCTCTACGCGAGTAACTCTCCACGAGGAGGAGGAAGCTGGTGGAGAAATCATGGATGGTTGAGATGCAAACGAGAATGGAGGAAGGGGGGCGAGGAAATCCTTGCCAAGGATAGCGATGCCTTTTTCGAGGGGAGGAGTTTGCATACCGGCCACTTCTTTCCTCGCTACGAATGCGCAGAGAATATCTTTGTTCTGTGCAAATTAGATTGTTCCAAAAAAATGAGAAGAGGGGGAAAATCGTTAAATCAAAATAAACGAAAGGAAAAGAATGGAGGAAGGAAACTCGAATGGAAAAGAGGAGAACGTACCACCGGCGTACGTACATAGTTCGCGTCCCCGCATTTTGATTCGCATTAATTTTTTTTTTTTTCCTAACTCGGTTATCTTTACCACCGATCCAAGTCCAAACTCGATAATCGAATTCCAGCTCGAAAAACTTCCTCCCAACTTTCCACCCAATCTTGAAAAACCGGAAAGTTGCCCTTCGTTTTAATCAACTCGTCTTGATCGGCGAGTAGTTGCCGACAAAGTTCATCGAACTCGAGCCGCCTCGAAAAATAACTCATCGATATCGAGGTCCATCGAGGCGTGGCACGAGAGTAGCTACTCTCCCGTCCCCTTTCTTTCTCCCCTCCCCGTCGAGTTTATCATCTCGTGACGAGAAGAAAAGCGTCGAGACGTAAACCTCGTTATCAAGATGGCGATGACGATAGATAGACAGAAGTAGCCAAGGACCACGGAGGCGGAAAGAAAGAAACGAAGGGACGAGAAACGAACGATCCGTGTTTGCATAAAAATTTTTACGCGCCAAAGAAGGAGGAGGAGGAGGAGGAGGATCCGTGTGGGACAAAGGGAAAGGAAATTCATTAGAATTCGATCCGCATCTTTGAACGACTTCGTTATCGGAAAACGTTATCCTTCCTTCTCGAAACGAAACATCTCCACGACCACTTCACCAACATCTAATAAGATGTTTCTAGCGTATGTTGAAGCGCATTTGTGCATACCGTTTGCTATTTGCAAATGTCTGGACGAACGGATCGCTTGGAACTCGGTGAAACGACGAAAATCAATGGGGAATGCGTGTCAGAGGGATGACGGTCCCTGACGGTATACTAGCCGAATTACACGGGATATCGTGGGATCGTGGGTGTGTATCGGAAATTTCACGGATGCGCTCACGTCATCCTGGCCCGCAAACACGGTGGTGAACGAAGAACACACCGTGATTCGCAGAGGAAGATCGATTAATTATGCGGAAAGGGAATGGGTCACGAGACGTGGGAAATTAGGTGATAATTGGCTCGTTCGTTACGCGTGGATTAAAGTCAAGAATCGTTTCACTCTGATTCCTCGCGGGGATTTCAATGCTGGGTGTAATTTCATTTCGAGCTCGAGTTAGAGCGAATCGTCGAGCACCATCGTTGGTGAAATCAACACGAGTATCATCCAGCCGAGCAATGATTCGCAGTGCCGGAGTTTCATCTCGCGCGTTCATCCTATCCTCTAGATACGATGTTTCAACTTTTTTTTTTTTTTACCCCTGTCTG
>NW_006263420.1:569397-574424 GCF_000469605.1 Apis dorsata
AACAGAATGATGATCCTCGACAAAAATAATTCGGTGAAATTTCGCTTCGAAGTTGTCCCGATCGTTGTCCTTCAAACTTTTCCTCCGCGAAAAAAAAAGGCAGCTGTTGAAATGATCGATCCAAACTTCCCCCCTCCCCCTCCCCCTTCTCCCCGTATTCTTTCAAACTTGAATTCCAATCTTGTAAATAAAATGTCGGTTATTCACCCCGCGATAAAACAAACTCGCATCTCTGAATCTTGAATTCAATAATCCACTTGTGAATTATTTATCACTCGTATTCTGATATCTCTCTTTCTCTCTCTCTCTTCTAAAAATATCGCCAGCTCATAAATTTCCTTGTCCATCGTGATCCATCTTTAAAAAGCTCGGCCGATCTGACGTCCCTTCGAATCTTGCGCGGTGTCAGCCTCGATAAATCGTAATTTTCAAATTTACGATAACGATTCATCGCAACGGCCGATTGCTACGCGTGCGTACGTATATATATATATATATATATCATTGGTCGTTGGTCGTTGTTGTTAGCATCGAAAATTTACGAGTGTATCTCGGTGAACAAGAGCCACTCCATTCACGGTGAAAACGTCTCTCTCGCGTTGGGTGGGGAGGGAGGAACGAAGGGATGATAAATTATGCAGAAAGAGAATTGGCTACCGACCGAGGGGAAGGGAAGTTGGTCGTGCGGTGTCTCGAAGGTGTTCGGCCGATACTCTCGAATACTTCCTCGTTGTAAGAAGGAATCCGCGCAATTTTAAATTTTCACCTTCCAATTTTACGTGTTTGCTCCCTATGTTTACTGGAAAATTTCGACTCGGAATAAGATTACGATTCGATTCCTCGCAGGGGATACGATGGTGAATAAGTTAGAGGAAGTGGAAAATCACTCGGCATTTCGACGACGAGATATGGTTTTTAAGACTTTAAGACTTTTTCTTGGATCTTGGATGTTGAGCGGGGACACGGCCGAGTAAATTCTCTCTCCCTGTAAAAATTTTACGGTGACGCGTAGTTTCGTTTCGTTCAAAACACATTCGAGTCACGAATCATCGAATCGAACGATGAAAAAAGGAAGAAAAGAGGGGAACGAAAAGGTTTTCAACTTTATTTTCCTCCATATAGGTAACAAATATACAGAGCGTCAAAGTCAACCATACTTCAACGTCCGAATATTTTCGTTCACTCGCCGTATAGAATCCCCCGTCCGCGATATATAAATTTTTCTCCGCCCCGAGAAATTTAAATGGAAAGCATAATTTTACCAGGCTCCACACCGACGGATTCTCTCCGTCGACGCAATACCACTTTTTATTTACACGTACGTACGGATCGCGAAATTATTCGAGCTTGATTCCACCGTTTTATCCCGTCCGTCAATATTTGCCGAGTTATCTCGGTCGCGAGATACTGTACACACACATACGCGCGCACCTACCTACGTACACATACATATTTGTATAATTTTCAATGTTTCAAATTTTTCATCGAGTCAGATTTTGATCGAGACTCCATCCATGGGAACAAAATCGGGAGCTGGTTCGAGCGATCGTAAGCGTTTAAGAACGCGTTAAACTCGTCGCGTTATTCCATTTCGCGATCCCCATACGCGATGATACGCGAACGCAAATAGTATCGGTTCACAGGAGAGATTCGAACAACTCGAGGTAAACTCGATAGTGCGCGTATTCACCGGATTTTTTTCATCCTCGTTCCGTGAAAAAAAAAAAAAAAAAAAAAAAAAAAAAAAGAAAGAAAGGAAAAAACAAAAACCCGAAAAAAATCCAATCCGCGACTTTGACTTATATCTCTCTCTCTTTTTTTTTCGCTTCGCTTGTTTCACGTTACAATCACCGGGGCTATAGATCGTGGAATGATTTTTTTTGCGCCACGTTCTCCGTGTATCGAGGATTTCCGATCGGCGATTGGAAGGGACCGGTGGCGAAAAATTATTATTTTTTTCGAAACGGGAGATCCGGGAGAGCCGGGAAATTGTAGATTGCGCAAACAGGAAAAATCACCGCGTGGAAAATGTCCGCGTGAAGTTTCGCTCGTGGATCGAATTAAAGGAAAGGAAACAGAGAGGGAGATAGAGATGGAGATAGAGACAAAATTAATGAAAAAAAAAAAAAGAAAAAAAAATGGGAAAAAATTTTTTCCTCCTGCGCCCACGTGAGATTTCAACGCGGTCGTATTCAGCATTCACGGGTTCCATTTTCTTCGGGTGTTGCGTCACGATGCCATACTTTTTCCACGCTCGATGTCGAGACATATACATTCGCGCCTGTACACATTGTTGTGTGTTTGCAGCGGTTGCGCGAGCGTAAACAGCCTCGAGGCTGAAGCTTAGAAAAAAACGCGCCAGCGGTTGCTTTTATTTTCCAACGGTTTTATTCCACGCTGTCTTACTTATTCTTCGACATCGTCGCGTCTGGGTTGGTTTCTGTTGCGTGACACCGATTTCTTTTTTCCTCCATTTTTCTTTTATAAAACGACATAGTCGTCGTCATCGTCGTCCTCGTCGTCGTCGTCGCACAGGACGATGAAAGGGATCCTCCTCCTCCTCACCGTCTTACGATTTCTCCACAAATGGTTCCTCTACGAGATTTGCCCGAATATCGAGTTCTCGTAATTTTTATTCGAATTATTCATTTATTGTCCTCCCATTGAACGAGGAATAATAACACGTACGTGAAATATTGAATTTGTATATATATACAAATAACGGAAAGGTAAATCAATTACCGTTGCGTATCCGTGTATTTTAAACTGTTTCGAGTTTCTATAAACGGTTAAAAATCGGCCCGCAGTTATTTTTTATCATTATTTTTCAAAACTGATGTTTACCCCTCGAGTTCGTAACGATTTTTTCTTTTTCCTGTCAATTTATCTGACCGCTTGAAATTCGATGAATCGACATTCACGCTCGTATCGTATGCAAAACAACCGTACGATAAATTTCGACTCGAACTCAAACGCTCGATCGCGTCACTTGGAAACGGACGAGAGAGAGAGAGAGAGAGAGAGAGAAGAAAAACTCGCGAAGAAAAACTTCTCTCGGATCTTTCGTCGTCGTTATTATCATCGAATCGCATCTTATTATCCGATTATCCGCTGCCCTCGTTTCCGTTGGGCGACAAGAGTCGAAACGGTTGGCAGGCGTCGACTTCTCTAATCCGTGGCACGCCGGTCGTTACGGTGTCATCGTCGCAGAGAGGCGTCCCCCCCTCCTTTTTCCGCCCTCTTTTCCTCGCCAGAGGATATATTCGAGGGCCGGACGCGAAGGTTTGCGCGGCGCATTTTAATGAACTCGCCATCCCATCTTGTTTTCCAGCGGTGTGAGTCTCTACGGCAGAAGGGAGGAGGCGCAGGCTCCCGCGGGGGGCGCGGGGGGTGGCGGTGGCGTCGCAGGCGGAGGGAGAGACGGTGGAGCGGACCGGAACCGGAAATGGCTGCGAGGTGGCTCCTGCTGGCGCTCCTCGCCGCCCACGCCGCGGCTCTTCCTGATATCATTAGGATAGGTGAGTATCTTTCCAGTCTCTACCTTCTCGAGTTAAAAGGCTCCCTTTCTCTCTCTCTCTCTCTCTCTCTCTCTCTCTCTNGCTCCCATGCCTCCTCCTCCTCCCTTTTCAACTGTGCACCATTTTATATCCGCGCCTCACGTTTCTCACCTTCCATTCTGAGAAATGAAATTCTGAAATCGATACG
Organism: Apis dorsata; assembly: GCF_000469605.1. Lineage (NCBI taxonomy): Eukaryota > Metazoa > Arthropoda > Insecta > Hymenoptera > Apidae > Apis > Apis dorsata. Next base: position 573,103 of record NW_006263420.1, read on the forward strand.
TTTTTTCGACAGACGAAGATCTCGGTCGATCAAAGATTTTCACCACGATCGAGTTTGTCCACTCGTCGCCTCGTATTACGGTTAATCCTTGTGGGAAAAAATTCAAGGATAATTTTTAAAAATTAAACGAAGGCTATTTCGGTAGGTCCTTGATAGGCTTTAACTCCTGTAATCCTTGTCAAAATTAGGTTGGAGGGGGCCATGTCGGAAAGGTTAAGCAGATATTATCCCTTCAACTCTGGACAGGCTTCCGCAAAAAAAAAAAAAAAGAAAAAAAAGAAGGATAAAATGGCGAGGACTTAATAGGATTTAAATAATATCAACCCGTTCCAGTGAACGAGATAAATCTTGTTGAATTATCACATTTATTCGCTGTTTGTAAATATTTGTTTTCGCATATTGTTCACGATACGAAAGATTAATGGGCACGTCGTGTAATATCTCCTCTCCTCGAAATACCGCACGCGTGTCTGTTGCCGTCGCGTAAGTAGTAACACCGGTGCACGGTCAGGCAACCGGGATGACAAAGCGAAACGTTCTCCTTGGAATGCTGGGAATGCGAACAACGTTGTACCGCTTGTCGGTAGGTGGTCGTTCAAGTGATAGAATCACCTTTTGCGATTCGTGTAAACGATAGCAACAGCTTAACAACGCAGTTTCAACGACGAGCGTGCCGTTGCGCGACTTTTCATGCTCGTTGAACAGCTATTGTATCCTTTTTGTATCGCGGAACACGCGTCGCGCTACTTCACTTTTCCGCAACTACTTGTCAAACTTTTAACAAATAACACGAATCGTTCGTGGCACAATAGAATATTAATAAGCTTGATAAGCTTTTTACAAATATATACCTCGGAATAAACGTACGATTTTGATATTTTTCTCTTTAAAATCGAAATTATTTATTACCGATTTATCATCGATCAATGTTATTATCGAGAAGAAAGCGGAGGATCTACGCATTAATATAATAATTTCCAAACACCTTTAATCATTTTATCGAATAAAATTATATACTCTTGTTCCGCCTCTATTCGTTCCCCGCTCGTTGATGAATTCCTCGCGCGAGTAATTAAACCTCGTTTCACGTACGTTGACCGAACGTACGCGTCCGCGATATTAATTTAACGTTTTCTCTTTTTTTTTCCTTTTTTCGTTTCGAGAGTTGGATTCGTACACGAGATAATTCATTAACAATCAATGAATATTCAAGTCTTATTAATTCGACGATAGATAGTTAGGTGAAAAAGAAAGGCGTTACTCGATCGACCCGCGAAATAAATTAACCAGCCTCGTTTCTCCTTTTTTTTTTTTTTTTTTTT
>NW_006263420.1:574626-589558 GCF_000469605.1 Apis dorsata
GATTAAACGCTCCTCGCCGAGGAAACTCTCCTATTGGAGACGAGGCTGGAGGATATATAGAAACGTAACGATAACCATTGGAGGGGTAAAATTTTACGGTGAATTCTAAGGTTTATCTCGACTCAGTGGTGTGCCAAATCGACCGAGATTTATGGCCGCGGAGGAGGATTAACGTTTCCTTTCGCTTTGTTTCGCTCTTAGTCCCTTTATGATCCCTCTCTCCTCTCCGTAATCCGGATTTCTAGTGTCTTTATTACGATCTTTCCTTTCTTTCTTTTTTTTTTTATTTTTTATTTTTTTCTTCTCCCTTTATATAGGGATCCGATACTTTGGTGGATACTTCTCGAAATTAATCGATGCCCATCCTTAACGAGAGACGTAAATCTATCGCGTGAATTCTATAAATTGTGGAGTCAGGTTGGCGCAGATGTTCGCCAAGTTACTTTATGACGCGCGCGAGATTAAAATCAATTTATGGCGCCAATTCCTTTCCGCTTTGAATTCGATCGGATCGAACTCGCTCGATGAGACGAGTCGAGATGAGAGACTTCTCGTTCGTTTGCTTCGCCTCAATTATTCCTCGAGAATCTTTTTTTTATTTTTTTCCAAGATTCGGATAACGATTATGTATTATCTCGATTAACAGAATCAAAATTTTGTTTTCTTCTTACTCAATATTTTACTTTGAAACACGAGAAACGTTTTGAAAATTATTTAAGATTTAAATATGGACAAGTTCGAAGTTTCGCGAGTTTCCTATCCTCTACTTCTTTCATTTTATCTTCCTGTTTTTTCTTCTTTCTTTCTTTCTTTTTTTTTTACTGACCTACTTTTGCCTTATCTACTTCTTTACGTTCATTGCATATTAACGTCACGAGAATTACGCGGCCATTCTCCCTCGTTGGCAATTCGCCCCATTTTCCCCGGAAAAAAGTGTATCTTTCCTCCTTCGAACACCGGACGATTGCGGCGTTTTCGACCCACCCTTAAACAATTCACAATCCTATCGATCCGCGCGATTTCGATTATTAAGAAATATATTCGATTCGAACATTGGAACGTAAGTCTCTCAAGTGTCCACCGCGGAGGAAAAAATCTTTTCCTCGTTCGCAAAGGAAGGAAAAGGGTCGAAAGAATTGGTCAATATTTAATACGCGTAGATGCTCGCGAGACGAGTAAACTTTTACATTCCATTATTTTCTTAGCAAAGGTGGTCTCCGCGTGGCGTAAGATCGAGATAAAAGAAAGAAAAAAAGGAGAAAGAAAAAGATATCCCCGCGCGAGGGAAAAAGGAAGGAATATTCACGCCTCGCTCCCGTCAAAAGTAACGCTTTAACACGGATGCGTGATTTCCCAGGTGGGCTGTTTCATCCGTCGGACGACAAGCAAGAAGTGGCCTTTCGTTATGCCGTGGAAAAGATCAACGCCAACCGGGATATCCTGCCCAAGTCCCGTCTCAGCGCCCAGATTGAGCAGATAAAACCGCAGGACAGTTTCCACGCTTCGAAGCGAGGTGAGTGAGTGCGTGTGCGGGCCCCGTTTTTTCTTCTCTCCCCTCGCATCAACCAACCCTCCAAACCGGTCTCCCTCTTCGTCCACGGATATTTAACGTCAAAGGGAGGGAGAGGTCTCAATTTTAACCGCGCGGGGATAAACCACCGCGATGATTATTCTATTTCCTCTCCTCTAATCGCCGTGTTTTCAACGGCGCACAACGTTTAATTTGGGGAATTACGGATCAGAGATGGGACACGGATGGTTTGGGGAAATTAGTGTTATTCGGTGGAATATTGACTCGCGCGGCATCGATCGGATCGTGGAGCTCTCTGGATATATATGTATACGTATACACGGTTATATTTTTCACGGGCGCGAGTGACATCGACAGGCAAAGCGAAAAACCAATAGGCGAAAACAGGCAGGACCACCTCTATCAAACATACATCAGCCAATCACGGTTAGTCGAAACTAATATAAACGGTTGTGATGTATAACAACGGAAAAACAGAGTTTTTTAATCAAAAAAAAAGGGGGAAAAAACGAGTTGAATCACGAGCTCGCGTGATAAAGTATGAAAGGCTCTCCATTAAACCGATCATCATTCGTCTGATTTTTTTTCTTTTTTTTTATTTATCTCAACGAGAAAGTGGTTCAAGAAAAACTCGTTCCGCTGTCGCTACTCTTAATCGTAATTAATAGACTTGGCTTCCCAATTAACAGATGATCGTGTTTGCGAAGTCATCGAGGAAAATTCGATAATCGTTAAGCGGAAAATAGACTGGAGGTTTCATTATCGCCGTTAGTGTCGAATATGCGCGGGCTCGAGGAGTTAAACACCTCGAGTTCTTGACTTACTTTGATCCTTCGGTAGAAGTTTAATCGGGTAACGCGGTAATTACCCACTCTTAATGGGTATCTTCTTGCGTGGCTCGTGGGACGTTGTCAAACCGCGGATCTAATCGAATCTCTGTGTCTCCTCGAGGAAGAAAAGAGGGGAGGAAAGTTTCGCGGGAAGAATAATAACTAATAAGATGCCTCGTTTCGTGTTTCGTAAATTACGAGGGAACTACTTTGCACTACTTGGAAGCGTTGCACGGTTATGCGTTCGAGAGCATGTACGCTTTCCAAGACTTTCCAAACGGGAAACACCATGAAGATAATCCAACTTCCATAGAATTTTCCCTACGTTCCCCCGGCCGAGCCGGAGTTTCCGTTTTACAAGAACTATTTTCCAAGTTCCTCCTCTTCCTCCTCCTCCTCCTCCTCCTCTTCCTTCCCCGACATGGGAAAATAAACTTGCGTTTCCTCGCTGCAGATTTCCCGTGTCAGTTCGCGTCCCCCTCTTGTCAATGTCGCGTATCCTGGCCAAGAAAAGTTTCTTAACAATGTTATCTCGGTTCACCCTTGTCTCCTACCGAGTCGATACCATCGGGTCTCTCATGTCGGTCCCTCTATTCCCCTCGTCTTTCTCGTCTTTACGGCGAATTAAAAAAATCACATCACAGGATATTTTCCTCGCACAAGTTTTTCGTAAGGGAAGATTGAAGCTATTTTTTTTATTCTCGCATTGTCCTATCGGTTGTTTCTATATATATTGTCTTTCTCGTCTTTACGAATTAAAAAAATCACATCACAGGATATTTTCCTCGCACAAGTTTTTCATAAAGTTGAAGCTATTTTTTCCATTCTCGCATTCCGTCCTATCGTATATTTCTATATATATATCGTCTTTACGGCGAATTAAAAAAATCACATCACAGGATATTTTCCTCGCACAAGTTTTTCGTAAGGGAAGATTGAAGCTATTTTTTTTATTCTCGCATTGTCCTATCGGTTGTTTCTATATATATTGTCTTTCTCGTCTTTACGCATTAAAAAAATCACATCACAGATATTTTCCTCGCACAAGTTTTTCGTAAGGGAAGATTGAAGCTATTTTTTTTATTCTCGCATTGTCCTATCGGTTGTTTCTATATATATTGTCTTTCTCGTCTTTACGAATTAAAAAAATCACATCACAGGATATTTTCCTCGCGCAAGTTTTTCGTAAGGAAAGCTACTTTTTCCATTCTCGCATTCTGTCCTATCGTATATTTCTATATATATGAATTGTCGAACTGATCGTGGATAATTGTGAACAATATCGAACAATTTATAATTATCCTTGATGAAAAATCTCCGTTTCCGTGTAAACGTGGGAAACACGTTCGTGAATTCGATGATGAATCGAATGTGACTAATTGAAAGGAAATATCGTTAATTTCCTTGGGCGTTGATCGTATCGTAGCGCGGATCGGCTCGAGGCAATCGCGAAAACGAACGTAATTATACGATCGAATGGCTTAGGAATAATTGTTATCACAATGGCGGATGGTGGGTTGGAAATCGTTGGGAACGGGAAACGTCGGCGGCCGGTTATTAATCGGTTGCAGAAATCCGCCGCCGCCGCCGCGGAGCAGCGATAATTATTTTCGCGTGTCGCCCGATCGTCACCTGACTAATTATCGAATTAAGCCCTTCGATATATTAAGCCAAATTATTAAGCTCTTGCACGCACACATATACACGTATATACATAGTCGTTTTGGCTGACCCGTAAACGGGACAAATCACGCGTACACGCGTTGTTACTCGATGGATCGAGATTTTGGCGTCGTTCCACGTGCACCAGTCCCGAGGGCAATCTCATTGACAAATCTCTCTTTTGTCGGTGACACGACAACGATTCGCGGTCTGTAAAAACCCGGCCGTGTACAAGAGTTGAAGCAGACCGATATATCGTTTTAATGCACTGTCGTAAATGACGCATGGGGATATTACTCGTGTAAGGGGACAAACAACTTCTTTTTTCCTGCCGCGCGTGTGTTTCGCGTTACGACGAAAACTTAATGATACCGTACCGATACGCGTGACAAGATAAGCGACAACTTTCGTGACGCAGAGTGGATCGAAGTGAGTAAAAGAGAGCCCTATCAAGAATCCTTTCCATTAAACCCTCTCTTCTCGCGTAACCGAGGTAGATCCAATTTATTAGATTCGATAGAGCGACGTAGCTGTCGTCGATATCATCCACCCTTTCTCGTCGCGAAACTGCACGGAATTCTTCGACACGATCTCTCTTAGCTGCTGCTACCAACTTCCCTCGGATTCGGAATTTCCTCGGATTCGGAATTTCCTCGGATCGGGAATTTCCTCTACTTTTCAATTTCCAACTTTGACGATTATTGTACGCGTCGGTAGAAAAAAAACACCTATCACGCGTATCACGAATTTTTGCTTTCCGAGTTTCACGAAATAGCGGGGCGAGAAATATATATGAACGGTTGATAGAGAATTTGGCGGAGGAGTTGGAATCGGTTTCGACGCGGTTCGATCCGACCGGCTCGTTTCGGCCAACGAACCCTCCCTCCTTTCGTTTCGAGGAGGAGCAGAAAACGCGGATGATGCTTCCCTTCCCTTTACTGCGTTTTTACGATATGACGAAGAAACACGACCGAGTGTCGGCGCCTTTGTTCCGACCCGTGTCCCCCTCCTCCCCCTCCTCGCGATTCCGCGTAATACAGTTTTATGACCCTGCTCGCCTCTATCCCGGAATTATTTCTCCGCTGGCGCTCTCCTCTCGTTGCTTTTTCCGTTGGAAAACGGCGCAGGGGGAAGGGAAGGGGGATGAGGGAAGGTCGGCGACGGGGACGCATGATTCGATTATTCGCGGCCGGACTTTAACGTGCGTCTGATCGTGATACATAATGCAATAATTGCGAGAAACTGTGTAAGGAAGGAAAGAAATCGTTATAGCGATTGGATATAGCGAGAAGTTTTTGATCGATCTTGGATATTTGGATGCACGAATACTTATTTTATCATCTTTATTCGTATGATAGAGGGTACTCGATATGACCACGATCAGTTTCTTTGGCGAGCGAATATTTTCATTTCTTCGTACGCGAAGATATAAACATTTTTATTGCTTACTTTGATATGACGAAGAGAATGGAGTTGACGTACTCTCGCCTATAGCTTGGCTTTTGTAAGAAGTAAGAAATTCATCTAATGTAAATTATAAACTTTATAAAAATCATTAATAATCTTGGATAGATAGATGAGAGTTTAGGGAAACTTTATCAAACTATAATCTCTTTCCTCCCAGAATTTAATCCTCTTCATCAAAAAGGAGAAAAAAGTATTCTTACTTTTGATCGATTGCCACGATAATCGTGAAACAAGCGTATTCCCGGCATCATCTTCCTCCCCATTTATCACTTACCACGCAGCTAAGGCAAGAATTAATCTCCAACTGTTAACTGGACTACTCGGGATCACGATCACGAAATATTTCTCGTCGAACGCAAATTTTACTCGGCCAATCCGAAAATAATTCCTCGGAAAAAAGTCGAACGACGCATCGAAGAACGAATCTTCCCTCGTTCCTAATTTCCTCCTAACTTTTGAACCTCTCTTTCTTTCCTACTATGCAAGCTCGCATAGTTGGCCGAAGTTCGGTATATATTCAGCGACTCGCAACTTCTCAACGCTGACGGCGATTTCGCTAGCCACGGAACTGTCCTTCCCTTTGAAACTGTACCACCGTCCAATTAAGCATAATGGAAGGAAAACATCGTTGTTGCACGCTAGAACCCGCGATAACGCGTTGTGGATCCTCCTCAACTTGCGATAGTGGCGTTCCCAAGAATGTCGTCTTCTCTCCCGCGAAATTGCCTTTCTTCGTTAACTTTCCGCCACGATACGATATTGTTTTACTTTTTTTTTTTTCTCCTTCCTTCCTTCTTTCCTTTCTTTGGAGGGATACCGATCGAAAGGTGGGGGAGGGAAGGGTAGTCGAGTCGAAATTGAATTAACCGTGTTCAACGGGGTATAGAAAATCGAAGTGGATAGTGGATATCGATTTTTCGATGAAATTTGTTTGCGCTGTAGCGTGGAGTTGGAGTTTTCTAGCGTCCAAAAATAAGTAGAGATAAAAAATAAGGAGGGGGAAAATTGGATTATCTATTTATCCGGTCGAGAAATTTTTAAGATAAGATTCATTCGTGATATTACGACGGTTTATTCTTTCTGAAAGTTTGAAGATTTATTGTCGGACAGTTTCAAGGAATCGAAATTATCGTCTAGTTGCATGGCATCAATGGATTATAACGAATATACGAACGCAGTAGCGAAGATTATTGATGGATTTTCAGGAGAGAATCGGGTAAAATGGCCTATAATGGGATCGCGTAAACGCAATTTCGTTGATCAGCTTTATCAGCCACCATCGTTAGAATTAATTTTCGAGCTGGTTTAATTAAAACATAACAGTCCTCCACAATTTTCTGGCCGCGAAAAAAAAAATCAAATCCATTCGTCTTCGAACGAAGCGATCAATCCGTGGACAACGAGAGGAAGGGAACGAAAAGGGAGAGAGAAAACGAGAGAAATGAAGACGCGTAATAAAAAAAAAAAAAGAAAGAAAGAAACGAAAAGAAATGGAAGGAAATATTCGAGTACTCGAATATTCGAATCGAACATCGTAATCGAAGACAAATTCGAGGCGAGATGAAATCGGGTGAAAATCGGTCAGTGGGAAAGAATTATCGACAAGGGCGGATAATCCCGTTGTTTCGAGGTTGCGCGTGTAATTCCGTGTATCGGCGCGGAACACACGGTTTTGGAACATTTACTCCACCGTTTATATTATTCTCGATTAACAGCTCGTCGATTTGTAGGCAACGATTAAACACGGCCACGACCAATCCCGTGAGTAATTACGCGACGACTAGGCGGCATACTCATTAGCAAGCGTGCAAACAGCGCGAGCAAACCGGCGACGAGCAACGTTTAAACGCGACCATTTGTCCTCTTCCGCAGCGCTCCTTTTCAATTTCGTTCGCCGGGGCGACGTTGACGATTACGCTGGTAAAATAGGAAGAAGATTATACGATGACTTATAGATGTGTATGCGCGCTTAAAACGTGTTAGAACGCGCGATTGGAACGTGTGTCGCAACGTGTGTGGTTATTATTATTAAAAATGGGCGATGCGTATAAATATTTGTGGATATCTTTTAAAATGCTTGCATTTATGTCGAATGTTGATTAAATGATAATCGTCAATTTTCTGTTAACGATAGGTTGTGATTTCGTGTGTACAATTCGATAAATTAATTTGTGGAGCGCATCTCGTAATAACAACTCTCGTGAGCATTGTATCATTAGAACCACAAACCTGCCGAATCATAATGATGTTGAATCGGTGGTTAAACCGCAATGATGACATGCTTGCTCGTCTCTTGTGCACACGATAAAATATGATATTGATATTCAAGTACCCCAAATATTTCATGATTTATGAATAAAATCAATAAAATCTTTATTTCTTCTATATATTATCATTCTCAGAGACCATTAAAATTTCTTCGAATAATTTATTATATTCACAACTCATCACGTTAATTCAAAATAGAAAAAAAGAAAAAAAAATCGCGCGACAACGCGTTATCGAAGCTCTCGTCGACATGAATAGGGATATCAGGGGATAAGAAGCAAGATGGCAGTAAAGTAGGTAACGACGAAACGATGAATAATGTAGAGGCTTTTCACGATGGCGAAATGTTTTCTTTCTTCCTTTTTTTTTTTTTTGTTTTTACTCCCTCGAATGGACACGAAGGCTAGAGCGGCGAATATCTCGATACGGATTGGATGGACTAAAGCGGAGAAAAAGAGATAAAAAGGAGAGAGAGAAAGGAGAAAAGAGGATGGAAAAGAAAGGAAGGAAGGAAATAAGTGGGCGAGTGAGTGGATAAAAATGGAGGGAGGCTTTAAGAGGAGAGAGTTGCGCGTAACAGGAAGTCTACCGTTGCCGGAAATTGTCTGAGACGCTTTCAGGTGCAGCCACAAGGGATAACCGAGCTTCCAGCGGAGATTCGATTTTCTCGCGGAACAACGTCGGCCCTGCTTGCTTCTGAATATGCCACTATCGCGTTAGATGATTGTGAGTACGGCTAATAAGCAAAGTTTGAACAGACTGCTTACCTCGACCCGGGCGAACAGCTCTGGCTTGAACGTTGTTCCACCCAGTTGCCGGATACGATAAATGTTTTCGCGAAAATTTTACTATGAGAATAGTTGAAGAGGAGGGGAGGTTACGAAAGTGGAAAGAAATCGATCTCTGTTCAATTCAGTCGAGGTAGAAATGAAAAAAAATGCTTTAAATCAAAGTTACGTACAACTATCGTTAAAGATTAATAAATCTGCAAAAGATTTGGGAATTTAATTTTTACGTACAGGATTTATACGTTTCTTTCTTTTTTCAAAAATGGCGTGACTCATATTTTTTGATCATTTTTACGTTTAAGTAGTTAAGGATAAATTGCGCAAAGTTATCGATGCTTTCTTCTCAATTTGACTCTTGTTATTGTTCCATCGTCAATTTGCAACAAGGGTTGAAAAGAGAAAAAAAAGCATTAATCAAATGCGGGATTTAAAATGCAACTTTTGTTACAAATATTTCTTTTTCGTAATTCGTTTATGGAGCTGGAAGGAAGATAAATTACGCCCCCGTGTAAATATCGCGACGAATTAAACCGAGGTACGAGAAAGTGTTGGAAAGTGTAAGCTATTCGATTAAATCGTGACTCGCGTGAGCCTCGAGTTCTTGTTAAAATGTCGCCACAGTCACAGGATGGTGACTTTTAGTTCGGATGCATCGCGGAAGCGTGGCCTTTAACAGCCATAACTTTCCTACCTTTCATGCGATTACGTGACGTGTGAACGCGAGTTGCAGTTACGCGCCGCGATAATTACGGTTTTCAGCTTTTCAATTATACCGTGTTCCGCGTGGAAACGCCGCGAGGCCATACGATTCAAGAAAATAATTAAACGCCACTTTTTCTTCCGATTCCTCTTGCTATCGTTCTTGTTTCCTGCCATTCCAATTATTTGAAATCATCCGTGGTTTAACCCCTTCCCCTCCCCTTGTTTATACGTTTATCGAGCCGTGACGAGCAATGTGTTTGCTCGTCGTCGTTGTCGTCGTTGTTGTTGTTGTTGTTGTTGTTGTTTTTGTTTCTGTTCTGCAATTATTCCTCGTTTCTTCTATGAACGTTTTGCAATTTCTCGTTACCAACCGACTTTGGTAACGAATAATTTCGAGTATAGTTGGAGAACGAAGATGAAAAATAGTTTTATTTCTCGAAATATGTCTCATTCGAACATCTTTCTTTTTTAACCGCGTGAAAAATAGAAATTTCTCGATATTCCTTCGTTTCGCGATTCCGATATATCGAACGCCCAATGATCCATCGGCGATCGAATCGATACTCCCTGAAATCACATTTCGCTTCCGTTAAGACGTCACGTTTCTCTGGCCGATATGCAACGATCGACAAGGGTGTGGAACGAGATACCGCGCGGAATTGAACATTCGACGTTTAAATATTTGCACGATTCCTATATCCACGATTCCACGAACCAGATATTCGCACACACTCTCTCTCTTTCTCTCTCGTCACGTGTGATTTACAAAACGTGTCGCGCGAATTCGACGACACGCGAGCGTTTAACGTTTTACCGGAAACTGTTTGCCACGCGCGTTTTTCCACCCCTACCTCGGAATAAAATCGGATCTCCGGCAGTTTCTCCGGGATTCGTGTACACGTGAGCAAACGGAGAAGGAAGAGGAGGAAGGGACGTTCGGTGAAATCTGAGCGGAAAAGAAACAATTGCCCTCGAGCGTGGATCGAGTAGACGGAGTGAACGGAGATCCGTCGTATTCCCCCTTCCGCCAAGAATTTTCTTTCCATTGATCCGATGTCTCGGGTACAGCAGTCGAATAAAGCCGACAGACGACATTTACCCGTCTAATTGGCAAGATGAGCTCTCGAATCCGCCTCCTTGGATTATTTGTCGTTGTTATCCCGGTATAATTTATCATCGATACAAAATTGGAAATTTAACTAACTCGTTTCGATAATTTCGGATTTGAAATACAATTATAATTAAACGTAATAAAAACAGTATATAATAATTCATCGATCTCCGAAAAGCTCATGTTAATAATTGAATAATTATAAATGGTATCGGTGTATCTATCGGTTCGAATGAATTATTTATCAATCATATTTTGTCTCCGTTGAATCATTCATTACATCGAAATTCTTCGTTAATCGATTCGTGGAATCTGGAAATTCTAGAATCTATTCGATTTAATTTTAATCAAAAGAAAGAGAGAAAAGAAAAAAAAAAGAAAAGAAAATCGATACTCGAAGAACACTTTAGTAGCTACACAGCGCTAGGTGGTTTGTGGCACCTCCTACTCGAAGTCCTCTACCCTTTTCCACTCGCAATCCGACGCTGGCTAGCCGCACGTCCCCCTCCCTCTCCAGATTTCGTCGTCTTTTTATTTTCGTTCCGCCACGAGGCGTCCCCTTTCCCCCTAAAGAAATTAAAACAACCTTCGCGACTATGGAAAGTCCATTCTTGACCACCACACGGGGTGGGTCTTTCTCGTTGTTTAGTAAACCTACTTGAAATTCTTGGCGGTTGGACCCAACCTAGGGGTTGGGGCCATTTGCGGGTTAATACGAGCCCGGCTGATCCTGCATTATGAAGTCGTATCGCTTTGTAATGGAAATAGCGGTGTAAACAGTGTTGCTGTTTGTTAATTAACAACGTTAACGGTCGCAACAAAAGGGAGGGAGGCCTCCGAATTCGCTGTTTATGCGGTCGATGCGGTATATGCGGATGTTGTTCGTTATCGTCGTCAGACACCCGTGATGTAAGCGTTCCATTTACATTTTTCCACGCGTGAACTCGCGCAATTTTCTCGATTAATATTCTCCTTTGCTGGCGGCCCCCTTTGGTTGGTTCTCAAACCTACCTGTTTCGCGTATATCACTCGAGAGAAAGTTAAAAATCGTAACGAAATTTCGTAACAAACTGTTAACAGAATAGTTATATATAATATTTCTAATAGCCATCATATTTTAATAAATGTAGAAAGTAAATAGAAAGTTTTATCGCTTGCGAGATTTATAAACAACTTATTCGAAGAAATTCCTCGTATGGAAATCCTTTTCTATTATTATATCAATGGCCAATCTCCATTAAGCTTGTAAACAAAGGATGACGTTAAAATTTCTATTTTTGAGAAGAGTTTAATCACTTCAGCCTAACTGGATCCGATCCCAAGAATTCAGACACCGATTCAACCAACCCATCATTCTAATTCGAGGAATTTTCTTAATAACTTCCTTTAATTTGCACTGAACGCGATATTATTATTTATTATCGCCTCGAGGAAACTGTGATCCTCCCAATTGTGAAGAAGGAATTTTCCGAGCCTCACTCGAAAGAGGGTCTCATCGTGAACAGTTCATTGATAGTTTCCTTGCAATTACGCTCTGATACCTATTCCCTTATAGACACACTTGCGTAACCGCCCTAATAGTCACTCATCACTGCAAAGAAGCATTCGACGATATTAACTACTGAAACATAGACAGAGGCAGCAAACAGAATCTCGCCAAATGACGAGTTCATCGAGGAACGTCGAAGCGAAACGGCGTTTAAAATTATCGTGCCACAACTTGTCCTTCGATACGGTTACAAAGACGCAGAGACGAAAAATTGATCTCGCCGCGGGAGGATGAAGTTGTTCTCTCTCGAGAGTCGTTACAAAGCGGCTTACGGGAATCCCGTTAAGACGTATCGTATCCTGTTACGGTGCTACGATTCACGGATGCCGCATCACGCGAGCCGCCACTTTCGGATCGTATCGCGTTATATCGCGTCCGGCCAGCCACGTCTTAGTTTAACGCGTCTCGTAGTTGCAACGTTGACGGTTTGCAACGATGCGTCACGTGACCCGCTTTCCGTACATTTCGGGTTAAAGGCGACGGATGAAGCGATAAACGCGACGGTTCGGAAAATTTGTGCGGGGAATAATAAAAGGGTTAAATTAATGTCTTCCTCCCCCTCGCTTAAGCGCGGTCCAGAGGGATTCTCGTCGTGAATTGCGTGTCCTGGAAAGATATCTGTTAATTAACAGGTGAAATATGCAGGGATACGGCGACTTTACGACTTTTCGCCGAGTTTCAAGATTTTTTAAGATTACTTTCCCGCACTCTTTTGTATTAATTTATACCCGGAATGGCGAAGTTCTTCCACGCCGTCGCGGGACCCTGATCCTTTCTTCTCCCTTCCTTTCCTTTCCTTTCCCTTCTCTTCTCGTTCTGGCACGGGTTTCAACCGCGAAACAACGGAGACGAAACGGGTGACTCGCGGTAATCCTCGGCGGTACACGCGAACGCTTTATCGTGCAAGTCGGTCTCGAAGCCCTCCTCGATGAAGGGAAGTTTGGAATTGCAGTCTCGATTGTATAACCGGAGCGAGGAGGAGGGATCTTTGGCGGTTCAAGTTCGAGATTAGAAACTCGGTAAGCAGCAAACGTCCCGCGTGTTTCAGCCGGTTTCTCTCGCGATGGCGATCTCCCTCTCGTTCGTTTCACTCGAAACGAGACACGGAAACGGAAGGGAGGGTTGATGGAGCGCGAAAGGCAGGAGGGGGTTCATTTCATGGTGCGAGTTCGGCCGAAGAATTCCCACTATTTCCGGCACGTCCACGCCATTTGTGTCGGGAGGAATAATCGATGAATCGTCGAGGTCCACGGCCCGCGTGACTTGCCTCGCCCTCGTGTGCAAATCGCGATCACGTTTGTCGTAATTAACTGTACGATATCGCGAAATGGATATGAATACGACGACGCGTTGTTTCCAAACGATTTTTTCCCCTTCTTTCTTTCTTTCTTTTTTTTTTTCTTCGATGGTCTTTGTAGAAAATATTTTTTGCGAAAGGAAAGGGAAGAGATTGTAATTCATATACGAGATATCGAAAATAAATACAGACGATTGTCCCGGTGATTTATTCCACGGCACGGATCCCAATAAGCGAAGAAAGAAGGAGTTCTCGTTCGAAGAGACGGAATAACGATTCGGAATATCTAAACGGGGCCTTAATAAGGCGTGACTGGCAATCTGATGAGCTCGATCAATTATTCTTTTCATTATTAGGGGTAAGTTTCAAAATTCGCGCCCCTTGCATCTCCAATATCGCGATTATCCGTAAATATTTTAACTGGAATTTTTTCACAACGTCTACGCACCACCCTCGAGTTTCTCAATTTATTTTTTCTCGATTCTCTGTTTTATTTCGAGTCCAGCACTCGACACTGTTCTCGCCACGAAATTTCGATTCGCGGGGTGTACACGCGATAAGAGGATGCATGCACACTTTCTCGTTGTTTCAATGCGCTCGTTGAAACGCGTTTCTTTTTCCCTCTTCGATCGCCGTCCGAATATTTCAAAAAAATCGTTCCGATCGTGCACGTTCAATTACACGGTTATTCAAATGGCGTCATTCACGTGATATTTCTTCGGCAGAGTTGGCCGCATTGAAAAGTCGATGGGAGTGAGCCCTTTCGTGTTTATTGGACGCGGAAAAAATCTCGAATTCACGAGAGAACGCGTTTTTTCCTTTTTTTCTTTTTTCCTTTTTTCCTTTTTCTTTGTGCTCTCTTGCTCTTGCGCGATATCATTAGTTTTTTTTCATCTTTTTTCATTTTCGTTTGCGTCATCGATCCACCTTGTTGCACGATATAAAGCGAAATCCGTCTTGGGAACAGGCGCGATAAAAGGACAGATGAGACGCGATATTTCTTAATTTTAATCTTTGAGAGATGGGTTTGTAAAAATACAATGCGTTGAAATTATTTTCCAAAAGAAATTCTTCTCCTTCCTTTCTGTCCGGTTTAGATTTTATTATTCGTTGATAAAAAAAGGGAATTTTTTACTTTCGAGAGATACTCGCGTGTATTCTCAGAAAACAGAAATCGTTGAATATATATATATATATATTTTTTTTCAACCGAGTTAAATTGAACGTAAACACGAATATTTTTTATCCTACATTATATATATTTCGATATATAAAATTGTAAAATGTAAAAAATGCAAAATACAAATAATACACCAGAAATTCATCCAAAATTATGCGCATAATTCTTCATTGAAATTTTCCATTTTCATGAAATTCATCGATAACAAATCAGTTGCGATGAAATTATTATTATTATTATTATTTTTTCGTATGAATGTTAATTTAAATGTGACCGAACATTTGAATAATTAATTTCTCTTCGATTAAATAAATTCATCAAATTTCGAAATTTAATTGTGATCGACGAACTTTGTCGAAAATTTTAAAAGAAAACAATTATAACAATGACTCGTGGTCGGAATCATCAGAGTTTCGTCGATTCCCGCCTTCCCCTGAAATATCTCGCAACGCGTGAAGTTAATCGAAATTTTCTCCCTTCGTTTTTTCGCATCCCTTCTTTTTATCCCTTCGCTTCGTACACACTCTTCCTCCAATATTTCCAATGA
>NW_006263420.1:589644-589966 GCF_000469605.1 Apis dorsata
AATCGATTGAAAAATATCTAGGGGAAAATTTTGGTGGCGATTTTCTATTATGCAATTATCAATTCGNAATGTAAAAAAAAAAAGAGAAAGAAAAAAAAATCGTTTCGAAGCAATAAAGAATTTCCAATCCATGTGTAATGTATAATATTTTGTATAATACAAATGATATCTCGAAATTTCCTCCCTTCGTTCTTTCGCATCCCTTCTTTTTATCCCTTCGCTTCGTACACACTCTTCCTCCAATATTTCCAATGANGACCGATTGAAAAATATCTAGGGGAAAATTTTGGTGGCGATTTTCTATTATGCAATTATCAATTCG
>NW_006263420.1:589979-611673 GCF_000469605.1 Apis dorsata
GATGTAAAAAAAAAAAAGAGAAAGAAAAAAAAATCATTTCGAAGCAATAAAGAATTTCCAATCCACGTGTAATGTATAATATTTTGTATAATACAAATGATATCTCGAAATTTCTCTATTGTCGAATACGATCAAGCTCTTTAGAACGAATTTCTTTGTTGTTTCTTGTGCGATGAATTTTTTCTTGGCCTTGTACGATACCCAAATTTTGGCACAAGCTGTACAATTTATTCGAGTGGAGTTGGACGTTAATAAAAGCTGGCTTACCATAACAAAAGAAGGAAGATATCTATGCCCTTTCTTTCATGCGTTTTATCGCGAGCGATAAATTAATGAAAAGAGGGAAGAAAAGAGAAAGAGAGGACAGTTCTTCAACTATGGCCGGAATATTTTATTACCAAGGGCCGAAAGAAGAAAGAGCTTCAATATTTTCTGGTTGGGGGAAAAATTACCCAGAAAACCCGTCAAAGATTTACAACTACCATGTAACGAGTTACCATGTTAACAACGTAATAAAGATTGGCATAATTCTTTCTTTTTACCGTGATTGTATCGAAGAAGAGTCTTTTAGGGGTGAAATCTGACAAAGAATTTCTAATAGAATATTACGTTTATATAATCTACTATCTTTAATCTACATTAATCTTAATTCTTTTTCTCGATAATATTCATTGGAATATCAATTTTCTTCAAGATTAATATCGAATCGATTTTTCTTAAACTTTTTATCATCCATTCGTCTAATTATCTTCTGAATCAAAGGAAAAAAAAAAATATTTTCAAAAAACAAAACCCGCTCCTTGTTGCTGAAGTTGAAAACTGATTAATTTCTTTCGTGACACAATGATCATAATTACCTGGTCTCTCGGCACTCTCTTTGTCCTTCTTCTTAAAATAGTTGAAAGAAACCTTTCCTTCTCCTCTTCCCGATTACTTTCGTAAGAAGAATAAGGAATTACGCATTGCGTGACGATGAGACGGAGAATTGAATAGGAGAATAGGAGAATGAAGTTGAAAGCAAAAAAAAAAAAGGAGGAGGAGAGTTAATCGGATTTCGCGGTGGAAAGCGTAAAGAAAGTTTGACAATAAGATCCTCTGGAAGAGATATCGAGTCAACATTGATTAGTAAACATCTAAGAGCATTGACTTCTTGAAAACTCTCGAAAACTCCTCCTTTGTCTTTTACTTTTGCTCCTGATGGAACTCGTGTCTCGAGATTCGAACGTTGATTTATTTTACGACTATCGATCGATCCTCGAGATGGGGATGCTCGAGATGTTCTTGTTGAGAGAGAAGTTGCGAGAGTAAGTGAATCGTGAATCGAAAAAAAAAAAAAAAGAAGAAAGAAAGAAAGAAAGAGGAAGATGTAACAGAGAAGTCTCAGGTTTCGAAGATTCTGAAATATCTTCGGGACGTCGTTTTCTCCTCGCTCGTTCGCTCGCTCGAAATTTTATGGACCATAATGGGAATATACGGGAAATTTCAGTATTTTGTGCGTATTTCTGCCTCGTTTCGTAGTCTTACGGCCTTGAATACGCATTTTGAATCTTCAATGTTCCGTAAATAAACTAAACGTAAGAATACGTACGAGTATGCGCAAGATTTTCTGATATATTTCACGTTCCATATTCTTCGTTACGATACAAAATTTTAAAATGAAAGTTGGAGTGGTCGCGCAACTGTATTGTCGAGTTACGTTACGTTCGTTCCTTATCCACCCTTGTTATTCGTGAATTCACAGCTGATTCTGGTCTACTTAGATCTTTCCCTCCAACTAACAAGCCAGGCTTTGATCCAGATCCGAGAAACGTGTGCTCGACAATAAATCGGGACGGGAAACCTTACTCGTCTCGAAGGGCTATCGCCACGTTCGGAGAGAACGATTCCATCGAATCTGTCTCCTCGATCTTCCTCCCTTTCCAACGCTACTTTTCTTCCAAGTACTTTCTCCACCAATCAAGAACATTCTTTTCGCCCCACAATCTTCTTCGTTTCATCGCTTCGTCGCTTCGTGCAGCGAGATACGTACTCTCTTCTTGAACGAGAAAACGATATTTAAGATCACGTTTAAACAATTGGCCGTTATATAGTTTTCGTTCGCTTTTTATTTGAACAGAAATTTATTTATTATTATATAAATCAGGAATTTAAATTTCACATATTTTTTATTTAAATAGGAATTTATTTTTCATAAATCAGGAATTTTAATTTCACATATTTTTTAAATAGGAATTTATTTATTATAAATCAGGAATTTTAATTTAATTTTTTTAAAAAAATAATTTCTAATTTCTTTCAACTTTCTACTAGACTACGGTATAACGGATATAGATCAATCGAAACACTGTAAATAACTTGAAAAGTTATTAAAGGAATCCCTTTTTTATCTTCCAGAGACGAACATCTCTGGAAAGGCTATATACGTAGTCGCGTTTCCTCTCCGCCGTTTTCCCATTTATAAACCCGATGATAGATTCCGCGCAAACTGGCGCGCGTTGTCGCGAAAAACAGAGGAGAAAGAGATTCGTTAAAGCATTCCAATGGAAGAAACAAAAGGATAGCCACGGTTGCGCTGTGCGACGGGTCTGGAAAGGCTGTGGGAATGGGGCCAATCGCGGCGCACGCAGCGTTAATCCTCAATTTTCCGATGCAAATGCCGGCCAGCGCGGTTATAACCGGCGGCATTTTCCCGCGGGAAACGCGGCAAGAATGCAAGGGACAACCCCTTCCCTGCAAATCAATGTCGCGGACGCGTTTTCGTCGCGCGATGAGAAAAACGCGATGAGAAAAAACGAGCAAAAACCAGAGCAATTAAAAGGGGAGAGCATTCGTCGAACGTCGTTCAAGGCCGATCGTTTCCTTTTCTTTCTTTTGCAAATTTTCATTCGATTTGAGAATCGGCTTTTTAGAGCGCAGATAAATTTTTTAATTTTTTTGACAACAATTAGATCCTGGCCGGTTGATCTATGATTTACGTTGAGATTTTCGTTATTGTCAAATACGTCTTTTGAAATTTTCTAATCGATGATCGTATTATACGATAAGTCACAAGTTTTAGGTTATAGTTTTTCAGATTAAAAATTTGCAATTTTATCTCTCGTGTGATATTTTACCATTGCTTCTTCGTTTCGCAAAATCGTTTGTTGATTGAACTCCATTATTGGGAAAATTATTACCATATTAGTAACTCGCAATAACTTTTCCATACGTTGAAAAAGAATTTACGTCACCGCGTAATAATACAGGATGATTTAGGTTAATTCTACTACGGCTGAAAATTACTTGTAAACGGTTATCCGTAAAGTTAAATTACAGGAAAACCCATCGGGTCGGTGTGTATAATTTTCGCGTTTCAACGCGAAGATTTACCACCGTATTTGCAATTATCGGTGTGTAAAAATCGATTTCGTTCGCCCCACCGAATCCACCGTGATTTCAGTGTGTCTAAATACGAACACAGGTTACGGATTTTGTTTGTTGGAACACGGTCTCGTGTTTGCGATATTTCGATGTCAGATTACCCGTGGAACGGTGCATCAACGATGCATTATGCAAATTATTACAAATAGTGGAATAGGGTAATTAAATCTGCGACCAGCGAGACGAAATATTCGTTGGCCGTTAATATTTGAGAAATTACAAAAAGTTGTCTGCCGGATTGATCGAATGCTTCGAATATTATTTAACGTCCCTTGAAAATTTGCGATTAATCTTCTTCATCTCCTGAGAAGAAAAATTATTATTCGAGATAGTTAACATCCTTTTCTTTTCTAGATTAATCACAATGTGTATTAAAAACCGTTCAATATTATATTTCATTTCGTCTAAATCAATTTAACTCTTTTATTTCTCCGTCCAGTTTATCAATACAACGTACAGAACGCGTAACAAACGTGAAACGAAAACACATAACTCGTAATACTTGATCACAAAGCAAACAAAAAAGAAAAAAAGAAAAAAAAAGTCTTGCAAACGCGCGTACTTTTATTTCTACTTTCGTTTCTTCTATATTTCTTTCGCCTCCACGTATATACACTTGCACGTGGAGGGAAGAATGCGAAATCTCGCGGTATTATATATACACCGTGCGAGGCACGGTGAATAGAAGGGACGAGAGAGGGAAAAAGCGGAGCTTGAACCTCTGTTAATCTTCCGCTGGGTTTCAACGACGTGGAATTTACATAGCCGCAGGATTTTTATCGCGCGTGGATACCATCCACCCTCCCCTTCTCGCTCGCCATACCCTTCTCGCGTTTGACCGCGACCAAGGAACGCATCCCGGGTCCGACTTGCACGCGGCCACAGCCACAGGGAGCATCGATTTTTCATTAAGCTACAGCCCCGTGGAACCCCGTTCCCTGCTTTGCATACGCGCCGCAAACCCGGATTCCGATCCTCGTTTCGCTCTTTCTCCCCTCCCGACTTCTTCTTGTCGACTTTGGAATTTTTAATAGATTTGCCATGTATACCGGAGCTTTATTATAAAGCCATTTCCTCGAATTTTTGGGATGTTGGGATTTTCAAACTGTCTGGACGGTAGATAAATTTAAAGTTATTAGTCGTTTCATCCCCTTTCATCAAGCTTTTCAAGATAAAATTGAAATGTAATAGACAAAAGTTTCAATATTATAGGGAATATTGTTGCGAAGATGATTTGAAATGAAGAATATATTTAATAATAAAATAGGAATGTCGTGCTTTTGTTTTCTATTACACCTGACTCACTGTATCACGCGACGGTTCGAAAAGAGGGGAACGGATAAAACAATGGGCTGTCCACTCAATTCACACATATACACTTTTATGTACATAAACTCAACGTTCAACATATTCGAAAACGAGGAACTTCAAACTTATGTGCGGATAGAAAATAAATAAATATACATAAATTTGACTTTTTGTACGTAAGATCGATATCGATAGAAGAAAGACGTTCTTATTTGATCACCAACCAGTCACATCTTTGGTAATTCGATCGTCGACTATCTAATCGCAAACTTGAAAGTTTGCAAGCGCTATCCGAATATTATTAATCCTAGCTCGAGTTTCATCGAAGCGATTCTTCCATCGTTGCCGGGAAACGCGTTTTAATGTTTTATCGAACGTGGTTCTCGAAGGAAACTTGGAAATTTACGGCGCAAGAGTGTCGAGACTGGGCGAGTATCGAAGCTACACCGATAACCTCTAATAAGGATTCGCGGAAGAGGATCTCGCGAAGGAAATTCTCGACGATAGACGTTTCCATTAACTCCCCTTCGACGTCTGCTTTTCAGTTCTTCGAGTTTGATCTGCGTGTGACGCAGAGTCGAAGAGTCGGACATGACGAGGTTAAATCGTAGAAACTTTTCCACCGCCCCTCTCCCTCCTTCCCCGAACTTTCCAACTTCGGTTTCGAGCTATGCTTTCGGTAAAAAAATTAAAACAGCTTGCTTTACACGAATTTTACGATTTAACCGATTATATAAACATGGGAGAAATGTTTGGGACGTGTATAGAAATTACTTGATGAAAGCGAGGAACGAATATTTGCGATGGAATGTAAATGTCACCATCGCCACAAAGAAGAATTCGAAAAGGAATATGTTTGGAATATTCGAAAATATGCGAGGATTTTGAGCGAATCGTGTTATTTGACGAGAGGAGTGCGTTGATGAGATAGATTGAAGAAAATTTTATAAAATTTCTTAGAGCGTAGAAATTTACAAAATTACAAAAAAGAATAAAGATTCCACGAGAATAATAATCATCCACTCTGATTAAATCGAATAACCGAATTTTACGTTCGAATCGTCTTCGAGTGTCGCATCGAACCCGCGTTCGATCGTGCAAGCAGGGTAGCATTATCGCGTGGACGTTAAGTGGAACGTTTCCTCGAGGAAGTTTTATCGAGTTACACGACGTAAGTTCCGTTTTCCTCGAGACAAAGGCGTTATTGGCATTGATAATTTCGAACCGATTCGAACCGATCCATTGAAATTCCCGGCAAGTTTCCGCGCGATTTCCTCGCGCGCGGTGTTGGATCGAATCGCAACACCCCGTATCGCGTTGTGTGTCCTCCTCCAGACGCACATTCTCTTCCGCGAACTCGGAAGATGGATTTTGCATCGGAATTGTAACTCGTCTTCTGGCAACGCGACCTGAATCGCGTCGAGTGTGAAATATGTAGGTGCATCTGCGAAATTGCTTCTGTTTTCCATTCGAATTTTGAAACGTCAGTATATGGCGAGTGTAATGAAAATAACCAACGTGATTCGTAAGGATGAAACTCTTGGAAAATTTGCTCTACGATAGAATTATTTATTACTAAATTATGTTTTAAAATTCTCCGTAGAAATATCCGTTTTTTTCTATTAGATTAAAATCATTTTGCAAAAGTAAAATACTAGAAAAAGAATTTATACAATATTTCCAAACGTTGGAATTCATTTTATCAATATTATACAAAATTCTTCTCCAATCTTCGAACGTTCTTCAAAGAAATCATTCGAAAAAATTATTCTCGTCACCTGCGAATCGATCTACAAAATTTAAATTCATCGCTACTTTAAACTCACGCGAAGTACGAAAATTCAAAAGTTCGACGAGCTATTAAAAGTCACGCGGAACCACGACAAAGCTTACAACCAATTACAAGCAACAACGTCGTAATATATACATATATACACCCTTCGCGATATTATAGAAGAACGTCTTTATAGCAGACGTCTCCTCGTAACGAGCGCAAAGAATAAAATCGTTACCCGTAATTCCATACTCAAATTACATCCTGTCAGAAGCAAGCAACCGTCGAAGATACTTTCGTCTGTCTCGGTGTAGAGCGACACATATACATACACATACATCGAGAAAGGGATAAAGAGAGAGAAATAGAGAGAGAGAGAGAAGAGGCATGAAATTCTCGACGAAGTTGCCCCGGAGGATCAGTCGGATACCTCGAACGTACGATACACCCAGGGACTGTCAGATCCTCGAGACACGCCCCGCGATATAACAGCAGTTACGCCGGCAAAATCGTGGCCAAGCTTCCTCTGTCGTCTCTCGACTGCACAGGCGACACTTCGGATACACGGGACGCCGTAGATTGTCCTCGACGCAATTGAAAGTAAGACGTAAGTAGGCATCCGTGGCTCGATGCCCCGTTTCACGAGCAACTCGAGAATACTCGAGAATACAGATTGCGAAACGGAAGTGGAACCCATTCAGGTTTGATTATATTTGAAAAAAGTGAGGCAAGGTTGATAGGATTTTAGGACGAGGGAGGAAGGGAGATGTTGGGGGATTTTTTTTTTTTTCAAATTGTGACGCGTTGTGAAAAGTTTATTATTCTGATTAAGATCGGTGATAAAGTTTCTTGGTAAGAAAGAGTAAATTGGGCAAGTTAAAAGGAAATGTTTTAATACGTGTTCAATAATTGGGATGGGTAATTTTAGAAATGGAGAAGGAGATGGCAATTTGGTTTTTCTTTTTTCTTTTTTTTACAACTCTGATTACGTTTTAAATGGGTTAATTAGGTTAATTGGGGGACTGAATACGTTGGAAGCTTAAGAGAATCAAGTTTTTATCGCAACGTTGATGGGATAATAATCGTGGGATAATAAAAGGGAGAATGGTGGAATCGATAATGCAAACGAGAGGAGGGAGATCGTCGATCGAAGGGAGATTCTTTTTCGTAATTTCATTTTGTCCATTGCAAGAAAAAGGTGCCCAAACTGTGTGAATAATTGTCGAGTTTCCGTTCGTTAGGGTTCCACAATTTCTGAAGCTCGAATTACGCAAAGGACTAACGTAATTTCTCCACCGCAACTTTAAGAAGATAGTTATCGGCGAGTGGAAACTGACTTAATAGTTTCGTGTCTCCCTTTATGGTTATATCGTGATTGAAAACTTATCGATTACGCTCCGTCACACAGTTTCAAAGTGCATAAATTTTGGATCTTTGGAAACGAAGCGAAATTCGCTGCAATTTCCCTGCAATTTTAGAGATACATAACAAATTTAGAGATGCATCGACATAAGTAAACGATTGAACCAACTAATTGGAAGATAATGGACAAGTGTACGCGGAGGATAATTTCGTGTCTCGATGGAAAATTGTATGAAAATTTTTATCGAAAGATTATCGATTATTCTTATATCTTGCTTAAAACTTTTATAATGTCTAAAGCTTAAAACGTAAGGATGAGGGATAAAAGAACTTTATCGCAACTTTAAACGTTATAATAACAATCATGAATCACCGATGGATGCACATGCAATGAGGAACCCTCGATCGAAATTATGAGCGCTTGCGAATCAACGAAAATAATGAAATAAAAAAAAAATGTAATTTAAATGGAAATTAAATTCGAAAATTCAATCCCGTTCTCCACTTCGCAAATAAAAGTATCCGTAATTACAAACACCGTTTAATTTAATCTGTTTAATTCAATTAAATGAACGCACGGAAGATATTTTTGAGGGTTTGTTTAAACAGAAAGAAGGAAAGATGGAGGGATAAAAGATAATCCTTTATAATTTAAATCACTCGATGCGAGAAATACCTTTTTCCGTATTCAAACATCCAGATTTAAATACGGAATTTTTTTTCTAATATTTCCCTATATTTCCAATCCTCGTCGCTTCGCTCGTATTTCTCCAACGAAAATTTACAAAATTTTTCGCTACAACGATTGAATAAATTTCGATTGTTAAATTTGTAAACCGAAGAAATTGAGTCAAGAAATTGCACGCGCAATTAAACAATACGAAAGTGACGAGGCGAACGGGGAAGAATTTATCGGGAATATTATTAAATTGTGCTTCATCGACACGCGTGTGTAACTAACTAGAGCGCATATCTCGTGCAGCAAACGTGTATGCCGTAATTAATTTGCATAAGGTACACCGTTGCACAGTGTTTGATAAACGGTAGGGTTGAAGGGCTCCGCGTGTGTGTAGCTAAGTTTCGAGACAGGGTCAGGGTTAATGTGGCATGTCAGCGACTGGGATGGCGGATCTTGTGAAACAAGGGGAACTCCTCGACCGATTTCTCCTCTTCTCGCGTAAAAGCAACAGTTTGCACGCTATTCCATCAAATTTAAATGTCGATCGATTCCTTCATTTGGAATGAAGTATCGTGCCAATTAACCATCGTTTGTCGATTAGAAATTAAGCAAATGGCGAATCGAACGACGCGTCATCATCAACTATCCGTCGAGAATTTCTTGTCAGAATTTTTTTTTCTTTTTGTTTCTTTTAGTAAAACCCGATGCGTTTATTATCGATAATAAGAGAATACGCACGATTTAATTTTCTATCAATTTTCTATTAATTTTCTTCTCTTGGAAGTTGTCGATGTTTCCCTCCCCTTCCCACGGTGTTACTTCTGGTTTGTTGGCAGCGATGGACGTAACGTAACTCGAATTAATTTCATCGAAAGTTATCCGCCAATGTTGGCGAAAGTTTCTGCGTCGTTCGGATGTTGGAGACTGGACGGCGAAGTTTCTCGAGGATCGAAGATGAAACCCGTGGAAGAAAGGGAAAGAAGGCATGGCGGGCGTTAGATACGATAATTAAAATGTTATTTTCCTCCGTGTTGCGCAGCTGTTTCGCGAAACTTCGATGATTAATACAATTTACGTTTTAGACGTCCGCGTGTCGACAAACGAATAATCCCTTTTCCTTTTCCTAACCAACTTCTCTTTGCACTTCTTCTTTTTTTTTTTTTTTTACTTATTACTTCGTGCCAATTGAATTCGTACACGTATACCCATTAATCCTTCAAGATCCCTCTTGAAAATTAAATTATCACGTAACGAGAATTCGATTAGATTTTTCCTTCGACTTTCCGGGAATCGAGATATTATCTGTTGTACGTAAGCAACTTCGAGTTGTGAAAATTTTGTTTTGCACAGACATATTGAAATACTATATACTCTTTTCGTTATCGTTTTTGGATCGAGATCCATCAGAGTACGAGGGATCGGTGAACCTTTTGTTACGCGTTTTCCAATTGAAACGCGTGTAATTGTTATTCGCTTTCGCGCTTCTATCCTTTTTCATTTCCTCTATTCGCCCTCATAACGCTACGCGATTTGATACGTACGGGTATTCGATATCTTTTCATTTTTTTTTTTTTTATTCGAATCACGAAGGATAAAATTTACATCAATTCTTTATCACCGCATACCAAATGTAAATCACGGTGGATAATTGTTCGTACGAGGAGAAATATCGATCAATTATAATTTCCATCCTCCCCGAGTATGCGTCCCAAAACTCTGATTATGGCCGAATGATAAAGCACGCGAAACGTCAGAGTGAAATTAAACGAAATTTCCGGAGGTTTTGTAATTTTACGAGAATTTCGCGATGATAATTTTAACAAGAGAGAGAGAGAGAGAGAGAGAGAGAGAGAGATTACTCCTTAAAGAGGAATAAACCGAAATGTTTCCTGCATTACCACAAACAATGGTTGTTTAATGAAACGAGAGGTACACAAGTAGCGACCGAATTCTATTTTATATACCATCACGGCCGAATGTTTGCAACTGAAATATAAACAGACCCGGCATACGTCATATAATAAATATTTACAAATATTAATGTTTAATCATACCACGATAAAATTCATTCGTGTTCGTACGATAATCGATCCGCGATACGAATTCTCGTATTACGCATCGGAAACGAAGAACGGATGTTTTCTCCTTTGATCAGTATGGTTGCAATTATTAAAATTTTCTCTGTTAATTCCTGTTTTTACTTTAACATCTACTCGAACATCTTTGTGTTTATTGAATTATAAACATAATTCAATAGGGCAAGATGGTGTAAAATCGTGGCTATTTTTAATAATAACGAATTATTAATGATTATTTAAACACAATTTATTTCAAAATTCGCAGGAAATCTTTTCATCCTTCTTCCTCCTTGAATCTCTTACTCTTCCTCGAGTAATTGGTGCACATTTTCCACAAAACTTACCCTTGCATACATATATTCTCCGTCTGATCTCTCTATCTCCATCTACGATCTTGGTTGCACTTTAAGTTCACGCTAACAATCCAGATATTCCTTTAATTTCATTTTGTCGAAGCAATCTAACTTCATCTCTATTTTTTTTTTTTATTCCTTCTCTCGATCCAAAATCGCTTTTCTCCTTTCCTTGATGTCCAAATTGTACCATGACACTTCGTGGAAACGTATCAGTTCACTTAAATCCTCACCAGACTTTATACAACTACATCGTACAACCGTCAAAGATATTACGAGCGCAATTTCAAAGAGCCGCGAGCGTGTCTCGTGAATTTACCGAGGAAATCGAGCTACTTTTACATTATCTACCTTGATGATTTTGGATGCTTAGAGGTTTCTTAAATTCGTTTATTATAAATAATATCAGGATGATTATTTTATCACGTAGTCGAAAATGATGGATCCTGAACAGTAATCATTTGAGACTGGACTTAAGGTAGATGATCATTTGGGTGGTTGACGCCACCCCCTTGTCACAGCTTCGACCATTAATTGGCCATTATAAACCTAGGCTTCCCAATGTCTTGTGACGTTAATTCTATTCATGTGCACTCATGACATAGATATACATGTCTTGCAAGGGTTGATAGGGAAAATGACGTTACATATATTCATATGCATATATATATTTACAAACATATTACAAGTAATTTACAAATAATTTGATTATCGTTAAATCAGACGAATCATCCAAAAAATTTCACTCGGTTTCTCTCGGTTTTAAAGCATCCATAATCCATCGATCTTGCAATAAGAAATGCGTGAAAAGATAGTGCTGTCTTCTGTAAATTTTTCGTTGCACAATTCCGCGATTAATTTAGACAAAAGTGATCGACAAAGTAACCGATAATACTTTCTTAAAACTACAACAAAACATTTCTACGATCACTGAATCGGATAGACAGAGTTATTTGCACGATTCCTCGCAAGTATTCTCTTTAAACGCGAGATTGGCCCGTGTATCGAGGATACACAGTCGAAAATCTGTATTTTCCCCTGGCACTTCTACCGCGAAACACAAAGATCCCGACTGTAATGCGACTTTACATCAAGAGGCGGAACAAACTCCCCCGCCCCCTTTCTTCTGCGCGAATATGTGCATTCCACCGCCATTTCCTACGTTATCCCCCCGATGGAACGAGAACACGTGCGGCCCCGGAGTCCTGATACTCGGATAATGTCGCGTAAGGACCATCTTTCTTTCCTTCGAGCAGGCCGGTAATATAACTGAGACATTGACCCGGCAAGAAGGCCGTGGATTTAATATGAATACTTGAGCCAGGAATCCGGATACGAATGGGTATGCAAGTCCCGGAACCTTTAATATTTTTCAACTTCGCCTCGAATGCTTCTGGGATATTTGTATTCTGGGACGGGGGTAAGAACAGAGTCTGTTGGAACGCCAACAATTTTCAAAGAGCCTCCAGCGTGGCGGATCCTGAATCGCGAAAACGATGGTTAACCGTGCTGCTTATTAAAAATATTCCCCGGTGTCGTTTCTTACTTACTCATTTTATTATTTTTTTTTTGTAGAGATTTTAGAAGATATTCAACGCGGATGACATAATTATTAACGAGAATTTTCTATCTTATGGTGGATGAACGTGGTTTTCTTCCAAAAATGAATAAGAGCTTGTACGTATAGATTTTTGCATATGTGTTCGATACAAGTATGCGTATATATATCTAGATTGTCTTTGATTTTCGTTTTTCGAATGGAAGAGATAGAATCTTAAATTACACAGAGAATTATATTTTCTACTTCCTCGTTGAATTTCACGTTCCATTAGCATTGCCTATACAATATTCTAACGCGTAATAATATCTCATCCATTCATTTTATCTCGGCTTACGTTTTATTGTTTTGTAAACGAATCTTTAACGCACGTATATAGCAACACGAAACGTACACAAACGATTCAAATATCTTCGCCTCGACCTCGATTATAAACATTATCGTATTCACTGCTTCGCTACATACTCGTCCCGGAGAGACGGAGAACGGAAATATTGTAAATATTGGATGGAAACACGGGCCCTCTCTCTCCTCTTCCCTTCACGGGAAACGCAGTCGCAAATTGGCCGCGCGACGGTTATCGCCGCTCGTCGCAGGGAGTATCATTTTCGATAACCACGCGTGAGGTTACGTTTAGCGTGAGACCGTGTATCCAGAGGATGTACAGATAGGGCGGACGTTGTCTTACAATGTGGGCAGAACGGTGGTGGCCATGCCCGTGGAACCACTATGCGGATGCCACGTAATAATCCACGGTGTCTGCACCCGACGACCCACTTCATCTACGCTCCCGCCACTCCCGGCTTATAGACTTCAGTTTAATTACAACGCGTGTTAACGACCGTGTATAGGCCTCCGTTGCCGCTCCAGGCCTCTCGAAAATTGTCGATTACCTCTGTGACCTCTTCATTCGGTTGTCAAGCACTCCCCTCCCCTCCTCCGAATTCAGCGCCGAAATCGCCGAAAGTTCGACGATAATGGACGACGGGAAACTACGTCCAACAATTTCGATTATTATCTTAACGAGTTCGTACGTTTAATTAACTGTAAATTGCTTCGAGTGTTGTTGTTCCGTTCAGCTCGCCCGGCGTGCTTCGTGTTTTACTTCTGGTATTCTTGCGGGACGCGAAGCGATAACAAACGGGTCAAGATAACGACCTCTTTGGATGTCCGTTCAAGAATATCGATGAATTAACGCTTCAAGTGGGATATATGTTTTCGAGATTGGGAAATTTATAATTTTCGCGTACATGTATCGATACACGATCGTTAAAGATCGTGGTTAATTCGGTTTTGAGCTAGACTCGGTCAATTCTCGAGCTTCGATCCGAGTTCTGTTCGAATTTCTAATCTGTTTTTCTTTGTATGTTACGCGATAGGATAGTATCACGCGTGTTTTTACTTGTCGATCTACGTCTGTGGAGATGATATCTTCTCTTGGATGGACTTTTGGAGAAGACGAGAAATATACTTCCACTTTTACTATTCGAGGCAACAAGTTCTACGAATCATCGCGGATTTTAATATTTGTCGCGCTGCAAATACGCCAATAGGCTTGTTATTAAACTGTTCAGGTAATGTTTTGACGATTTGTAAGTGTTTGAAGTGTTTCAGTTTTTTTGTATCCTTGTATCCTCGCTTATACATCTATGCCTTACATCGGACGAAGTAAAATGGAAATAAATGCGCAGGGACAGGGGAAGCGGAAATCCTTATCAAAAAAGATAAAGAGGAATAACCAAGTTTCGTGTATCTTTCTTTGATTAAACGACTACGCTCTTTGATGTTCCAGGAAAGTTTATAACCGGCAAGTTATAAACCGAGCGTTGGTTATTTTATGAGGCTGAAGCCTCCTCCCCCTCCTCGAAAGAAAATCATGGAGAACGGTTGATCAACCGAAAGCCAATTAAACGGTTTCGACCTTCGTCTGCTACCTCTACCGATTCGAGTCTCGCTCGGGATGTTGCCTCGGCTCCGGGAGACTCCGGGAGCGAAATTTCTGCGCCCAGGTGGCTTAACGTCAGATTACCGCAAACTGATATTAAACTATAATTTATTGTGTAACCCAGTTTGCCGTCGTAGAATTGTGGCCGTTACATTTGATTTAATATCACCCGTGTGGTGGCGAGCCAGCTGTGATTTGTCTTTTATTGCTCGTTCTTCATCTTCGTTCTAATATTGCGTTAAAATTTGCAAATACCTTTTTTCTTCTTCTTCTTCTTTTCTTTCCTCCTCGACAAAATCGATACAAGAAGATTCTGAGAGAAGATGTATATTCTTCTCGATATTTGCAATCTCAAAGTTCGCAACTATAGTTCTTCTCTATATATGTATATAAAAGATTGATTCCACGCTTCCGAACTTCAATAACACGACGATCTCTCAACCTCTCTCTCTATCAGCTAGAGTGAATTTCGTGCGAACTTCGATATTCGAACGTTGTTCGACGTGTAAACGATATACACGTCGACGAGAATCGATTTCCACACGTTCGATCGACGGGAAGAATCGTCGTCCCAGCGTCAGGTTTTATCGTCGCGCAATTGATTTTGGTTGAGATTGTTAACAAAGCGAGGAATGAAAAGCGTGGAATGACACGCTTTTGATCTGCATTTCGAGAAAGAAAATGGCTCGTTTATCGGTCGATCCTCGGTGGAAAATTAGCGAAGCGATCTCCTCCTTTTCCCCTCCTGATGGTGCGTGGAACGACGTGGCGCAGGGAACTAATAAACGAGAAATGGCAGGAGGACTCGCGTTAAAGTAGACACGCGTGCAACTTTCAAAGGTGGTGTAATTAAAACGGTGAAACTGCTCTTGATCAATTTAACTCATTCTTTGACGACCTCCTCCCTCTCAGGGAGGGAAATGCAATTTGTTCCAGGTTGAGAGAAGGCCTTCATTAGGATCGTCTTGTAGACGGAATTCTGATTGTAACGCTGTAATCTTTGTGCCGATCTTTGTCCCCTTTATCAATTTTTTTCTTTTTGATTTCGAAAATCATACGAATTTTTCTCGTAATCTCGAATGGTCGTTTTCGTTCGATCGAAGTTCGAAATGTTTGGACCGTGCATTCGAAACGATACCGATCGACGGATACGAGAAATCAAGTTTTTCGTCACCGACGAGTCGTTCATCGCCAGACAGCTGGGCTTCCAATGAAATGGGAAAACCGTATCCATCCGTGTTTTATTTCTCGATGTTAACATTTCTACAGGCGAAACGAAGAGAGATTCGCGTTCCACGCGAAATTTCCCACCATTATTCAACGAATTAATCGAATCCTTTTTCGCGTTAAATTTGATTATTTCATTTGTTGTTTTATTTTTATCCTTGGGGAAAATCGGGGAAAATTATCGAAACGGAATTACCGCCGATCGAGAATTGGAACAATTTTTCCCTCTGTACCACCCTTTTTCACTCCGGCCGGGTGGATGGAAACGTTTACATCCGTCTATTCCGGTGAATGGAAGAACAAACGCGTTCAACGTTCGGCAAATCGAATTGACTTACACGGCTTTGTGCGCCGATTGTATGGCAGAAATTGCGAAGCGTTGCGATTCGTTCGGGGTGGGGAAAGCTCGAACGATTTCAGAAAGCATGGATGGGACCACCCTTAATAAAGGGATGTTTACGCGGGCCAAACATGCGTGCATCGAAGCGCATCGGAGCACGGAGTCGGCCGGTGGCGAACGATCGGCCGCCTCGAAGAGTGGCGACTCGAGAGTCTCGATGGCCGCAAAGTGCCGCTCCCTTCCACTACGTTTTTCGATACGATATATCGATCGTCGATGGTTCGGAGATTAAACTATTATGTAGCAGGGCGTGTGGGGGTGTACGCGTTGCGCATAAATCTACCAGCACGTGTAATACTTGGGGGAATACTTGATCGTATTATGAATATTGAAATAGAATCTCTGCGCATTATCGCGTTAAATATTTTAACGGATAAATTGCATTGGCGGTGTAATATTTTCGCGGTATTATAAAGTTGCATAAATAATTAACCGCGGGAAGATTGGTTGAATCTTGGACTATAACAGAGCGGGATCTTGGTTAATTCGATCCGACGTGGCAATCGAGATGAATGATTAAAGAACCACGGGATAAATTAATTGAGCGTTGCTTATGCGTTCACGCGTGTTTCAATTGTCGGCCCATATAATTATACATATGAAAACGGTAGGAACAATTTGGCTAGCTTTATCAATTTATCAATATATCAATGGTAAATATATATTTTTTAACGTAGAACAAAGCAGTTCGAGAGAAACATCGCTCATTTAGTTTACTATTGAATAATTATTGTGCATATTTCTCACAAATACTCTTTTTTCAGGTGGATGGAATCAAGTGTGGTAAAAATCAATTCGTTGAGGCATATTTTGGAAATATTGTGCAAATTTTGCGGGCAAAACGATGCACATTTTCGATCGGGAAATCTGATGAGGAAACACGTACATATATTGATTCCTGAAAGGCAGTATGCCCACGCGAGGGTTGAGCCCTGGTCATACCTTTCAGCGTATGCAAATATAACCGCGCGCTCCCCTCTATTTGCATACCGCGAACTCTGCTGGAAAACCATTCCTCGATCGGCGCCCGATCAAAAATCGGTCCGTACCGGCATTTTGAATATGTAATTCCTCGTAAATCTTTTACATCCCCTCGATCCACGCGACATATTCGTGTCCCCGTTTTTTTTTTTTTTCATATTTTGTTTTTTCCACCTTTTCCCCTCTTTCGAGTACGAACACGCGCGATTGTCAAATATCCAATGTCGCCGCGGGCGATTTTGGCGCATAACTTTTCGCGGGTGTCGTTCCAATGGCACGCAGAGAAAGGAAATATT
Organism: Apis dorsata; assembly: GCF_000469605.1. Taxonomy (NCBI): domain Eukaryota; kingdom Metazoa; phylum Arthropoda; class Insecta; order Hymenoptera; family Apidae; genus Apis; species Apis dorsata. The sequence continues at coordinate 607,361 of NW_006263420.1, forward strand.
CGTAATCTATTTTCGAAAATGCTCGAAGAAGAACTCGAGAAAGATTATTGTCTCGAGAATATTCTCAAATTGATATTTTCATTACAGAGACTTTATTAACGAAAATTTTATTTATTATATAAGGAGTCTTGAAGGAGTTAGTACGAGTTTGGAACACTTTTCGAGGCAAAAATCTGTTCAAATAAATTCGATTCGAGGCGATCGTTTTTTCAAATCGTTTCGATCGAAATTTCATTATTTCGATGGAGACAGATAATTTTAAGAAAACCGATGGATTAAATTATTTCAGATTTTTCAGATGAAAATATTCATCCAAACTTTCACTTGAAAAGTTCGTGTCATTGGGTCAATTGTATCGCATGTTTTAAACGAAAATTTGAAAGATCTTGAGAGAAGAAAAATCGTAATAAATATCTCCTTTCCTATATCTCCAAATACAATCCAACGATCCACAAAATCCTCGATCCCCCCAATTCGAGGCCCCACAATTCCCCTGACGAGAAACCATCTAAACGAAAGGATTCTGTGGGTCTGGTGTTTCGACGAGTCATCCTCGGAAATAATTCGTTTTCCTTTTTTTTTTTTTTTTTTCAATGTTATCGAATCCGATCACTGGCCAGGGAATTGAAATCCTGGTCGAGGTAAATTGGTTTCGGTGGATCCGTTTTAATTCCGGTTTATAACGGGAGGGAGGGGAAGGCCACGCGATGTCGCTTGAGATCCGGTATCGATAATCGAGGAACGAGCTAATGCGCGGGTAAAAGCGTTTTCGCGGGTGACGGATCAAGGGAGGGAGGAGGCCGTCCACGGTTTTGTAAAAACGGAAACTCGAAGCAAAACGCGATAAATCGCGCGATCCTGCCCCGCCCGGATTCCGCGTATCGCGTTCCGCGGTCGCGCTCCAAATGAATAAATTTCCATCGCGGCAAAAGTGCTCTCTCGCGTACTCTCTTTCTCCCCTCCTCCTCTCCCGATCGTCAGATTTTAACCAGGTTTCGAGAATGAACAATCGATGCGGCGTAACAACGTTTCTCGTTCCGCCGATAAATTTCCCTCGATTCCCGAGATTTCACTGCCCGCCGCGCGGAAATCGTGGAAATATCGAAAGGGATCGATGCTTTTAACGATGGGACTTTCAATTTTTCTTTAACAAGAAAGAAATAAGTTAAAGGAAAGAAAAGTAGGAGAAAATTATTTCTTTTTACGTATATTTTTTTTTTCTCTTCTTTTTGGATTGTCGTTTATTGCGTGTGGAACAGGGAATTGCATGCACGTTCACGTGTTCGTTCTACGTCGAATGCTACGTCGGAGGGAAGAAATATTTGCTCGATCGATGGTTTGTGAAAGATTGCCTCCTCTTCTGGCGTATCGTGAAACGACGAATAGGGAGGAGGTATGATTATATTTCACGTTTGAAACATGATTATTTTGATTAATAACCGTGACAGATTTTAGACTGAGCGAGACGAGGAAAACGAGGAGGATATTTCGATTTAAACGGGTGGACGTAATTCGAACGAGACACGTTTCGGATCCTCCCCCCGTAAATATTCCCCCGTTAAAGTGGAAATTACGAAGATAATCTTCGTTGTATCAAGCATTACGGTAAGCCGATTCCAGTGAGCTGATTAATGATCTTTTAACAGGCACCTCTAATTGCTGCTTGCCGTGCGTATATCTCGTCGGCATGTTTTAATCCGTAGATCATGAAATCGTCGTAACGTGAATTATAAACTTAATTCCCGAAATAATGAACAACTCGATAAAAAAAAAAAAAAAGAAAGAAAGAAAGAAAAGAAAAAAAAGGAGAAGGAACGTATTTCACCGACGAGCATTGTTCCTTCCTCTTCGTACGTGGTAATACATACGTGAAACCATGTTGTGGTAATTTGCACAGGAAAAAGTAGAACCCAAACTAGGACGTAATCTCGCGTTGAAATATATCGCAGTAAACGAATAATTCCCCGGTTGACACGTTTGTGCAACAATGAAACTCGCGGAACTATACGCGCTGTAATTTTTTTTTTTTTTTTCTATGAAAGATCTTTCTGTAAAAAAAAGGAAAAAATCACCCATCCGAATTAATGCACTCAACGTCGAAAATCGAAAAGGGTGCCCCGATATCGATTTTTTAACAAATATAATATTGCGTATTGGTGAAAAACGTGCGAAATCTGAAATGATTGCACGCATTGATGGGAGGAACATTGTATCGAACATTGTAACTGCGAAAGAAAAATCAGATTTTTCATAATTCCACTTTTCTTTTTTTTTTTTTTTTTTTTTTTTTTTTTTTCTCCAAGAGAATTCATATCGCGTATCTTTTTGCGCCACACTTCGAACGTTGTTAAATTTTAAAACAAATTTAACTAAAAAAAAAAAGAAAATAAACGGATAACATACTTTGATCAAACGCGTCGTTGTACGTCAATTTGCTTTACCAACGTTTGGAAGCGCGAATAAAAGGGACGCGCCGTTGGATCTTTCAGCCATTTTGATGTGGCGCTAGTATCGAGGGAAACGATACCTACGATCCGATGTAAAATTATCGATACGCGCATAAATATTGTAATTCCGTCGCGTCCATAGAGAAACTATGAGGCAGTATCGGTCGTAGATGGCCGCGCTTATATTTTACTTGAACGAGAATTAACGAGCCGTGGAGTAAATAAGCACTCTGCTTACAATGTTGTACGAGTCTCGGCTCGTAAAATCTATAAGCCATAGTCCGTGCCGCGGCAGCAACCGTGAAAATTCCGCATAAACGCGTACGCAGCATCCCTCTTTCATTTCGTTGAGAGAGGGTATATTGTATTGCCTTTGAATTTTTACACGCGAAACACACTTTCCTGTAAAATATACGCACGAATGGAAATGAGCAATATGCGAGTATCGAGACAATTTTGCGGGAAAAGAAAAGTTTTTTCAATCGTCAATTCGTCAATAATTTATTTACCAGTAACATTTGTATTACTACATCAAATGGGTATGTAGTTACGAATCAAACGAATGATATATCGTTGTATTGATGTATTACGATATACGCGTGTATATTTATCAAAAGGAAGGAAGACGTAATTTCAAAAACTGATTTCGTATAACTGATTTACGATCTCTATCACTATGAATTAGATTTGGATTTATCGAACGATGTATGTCAAAATTTGCATTAATTATTATATACAACAGCGTTTTGTATAGGGGGACGGAATTATCAAAACCTTTGTATAGAAAACAACTGGCTGCAACATGCGGTAACAAACGTAGCTTTGCTGCATCACAATCGTGCTTATTGGAAAACCGATACTGCTGACTGTTCCGATGTTGCTAATTTTCATCCTCCTTCGCATACTCGGCATAACCGCCATTATTATTCAAACATTCGTAGAATGGCGCGGTGCAGGCATCGAACGAATTCCATTCAAATACGTGCGCTTTTGACTTGTTGGCAAAATATTTGACTCGATTCGCATCCTAAATTCGATCTTCGCGTCTCAAATATATATATATAACTGTCTTTTAAATCGTAATTTAGATATACGTAATGGTATGATTGATTAGATTTATTTGTATCGTTCGATATAGAATCGAAAAATACGTGGTCAACATCGGTCCAATATCCGAAACGGTGACTAAAGAAGTCATAAACTCGCGAATATAATAATAAATCATCGTTTTTGGTTAGTATTGTAATTTAAATTTACAGCCATACTGGATGAAGTTAGCAGAAAATAAAGTTTCGATTCGTCTGAACGAGAAGAACGAAAGTTTGATTTATCGAAGGGCAGAATGAACGACACGTTATTAACCATTGACGAGTTACGAAATGTGAGGCGCAAGTTTCATCAAGAGGTTGAAGAAGATTATGAAAAAAGCCGTATACCACTCCTTTCTTCGCGTTTTCTTTTTCCTCGAATTTTCATTAAATCTTTCAACGTATATTTATCATCGTCCATTGGAGGATCTCCCTCGATCCCCTCCGTTATTTTTCCAATTGTTGAATTTTATTTATTTGTCTATTTGTTTGTTTTTTTTGCGGCGTGCTCGTCGGTGGTGGAGTTTTCGAGAGAATACGCGACGAACGCGGATTAAACCGCAATATAGCTCGCGAAAATTGAAATTCAACGATGTAAACCAAGCGAGGGAGACGTGTCTCGGGGATGGAATTTTCTTCGTGATGGAAACTTAATTTTGAATATTCACTCGCTGTAATATGACTCGAGCGTAAACCTCTTATTCCCTCGAAATACACTATTCGACCCGTTTCCATTTTGATTTCGATACTTTATTCAGAGATATATATATATATATAT